>NC_056737.1:775280682-775443182 GCF_019279795.1 Protopterus annectens | reverse complement strand
AGAAAAGGGTTTGAGGACTGGGAAATGATACTAAGACTGAGGTATCATATCAGACTATACTAATCAATTGCATCAAAGACAGAAAGCTTCTGTTATCAACAGTAAGGAGCTGCACAAAGCTAGGATTTAAGTTCACCATCTTTTCCCAGAAGTGCTGTATACCAGCATTAACAATCATTTGTTCACCTTTCTGATGCCATGATGTGTACGTGGGGCTACAGGAAATACCTGGTGAAAAAGAGTAGATGCATTTTAAAGAAATATTTATATGTTGTTGTCTTTCGGCTTTTCCCGGTTAGGGGTCGCCACAGCGGAACTCCGGTCCGCTAATGATTGGCAGTAGATTTTGATGAACACCGAGGTGCCAGTTCGACGTTCAACCTTCAACTAAGGCACGCCCATTTACGAATGTCTTTCGAACGCCCATCCAACCACGGGGAGGACATGCAGACTCCACACAGAATGCACTCCCAGCACTCCAGCCGAGAATCAAACGGGAGAGCCTCTTGCTGTGAGGCAACAATGCTTTATATAAATAAAAAAAAAAAAAGAGAGGCAATTTTGCACATCTCCTTCCAAGTCACTGAATGTAAAACATGGTCACACTATGCAGAAAGAATGACAAAGCTCTCAGGGACAACATTTGCAGATAAGGCACCGAAACAATGATTTAAAGCATACTTCACAATTCATAAATGTTACATTTCATTTAAGGAGTGCAGAGTGTTAGTGGAAGAATTGCACATAAATAATGTATTTGATGATTCCAGATCCCTTAATTATGAAGCTACCCAACACAGAGCAGGAACTGGTGAATAAAGATATGACAGTCATTACTGGTGACCTAACACACAGATTAAAGCAATATACTCCACGGTGATTGACATCTAATGAGATAAGTGACCACAACTTGTTTTCTCTCTGTATGATATAACACAAACATGGTTACATAACAGTATTTTATTCAGCATGCTTGCAAGTGTTCTTGGAAGTAGGTATTTAGTCAGATGTCCCCAAACAAAATATGAGCGGCTGCTTGGGTCTTTTGAAAAGGAAATGGAACTTGACCAGATATCTTTTCTCCATATATGAATTCTAAGCTTCAAGTGGCATAGGCAAGAACACATATCTTTTTATTTTACCCTGTTTTTAGTACTGACTATTAAATCCTAGTGACATAGCAGTAGTTAAGGTTCTACAGCAGTTTTTATGTTAAGTGCACATTTTTAGCTTTTAAATAACTTTAAGACTGCTTGCTTCATTGCAGCTGGACTCAGTGCATGCAGTCATGTACTGCAAGACTTTGAGCCTTCCATAAATTATCTGGATCTGACCAATGATAGTAAAAAACACTTTACAGAAATTATCTGGATCTGACCAGTTACAGTATAAACACAACACTAAAAAAGGTCTAACAAAAGCCATGTGTGTGTGTGTGTGTAAATATATATATATATATATATATATATATATATATATATATATATATATCTATATCTATCTATATATATATATATATATATATATGGTTCTACCTCACTTCAACGACACGCCGGAACATCGACAGGGAAATCGCGAGCCCCAGAAGATCGACAGCGCAGAAGACCGACGCGACGGGACCTAGAAGATCGACAAGCAGAAGACCGACCCGACGGATGAAAGCACCGACGCCGAGGATGCCGAAATGGGAAAAGGCTGTGTAAGTATGCGGTAGTGACGGACGTTAGGGTGCGAGTAAGGTAAGTGGGGATAGGGGTGGGTTAAGTGAGTTAGGGAGCGGGTCAGTTAAGTGTGCGGTAGTGATTGTGTTTGGATTAGGGCGGATAAGTGAGTTAGGGTTAGGGAGCCGGGTCAGGTAAGTGTCGGTAGTGATTGTGTTTGGGTTAGGGGGCGGGATAAGTGAGTTAGGGTTAGGGAGCGGGTCAGGTAAGTGTGCGGTAGTGACGGACCTTAGGGTTAGGGTTTGGGTCAGGGTTGTAGGTAGTTGTGTATGTGTGGTTTAGTGTGGGTTTGTAGGGATTTTGGTGTGCTTGTGTTGTGTATGTGGTTTTTGGACGGGGAATGTGTTTTGGTTGTTGATTGTGGTGTGTGAAGTGTATGAGGTTTCGTGTTTGTGTACCGTCGGTTATTTCGTTGTCGGGCATGTGGGATTTCGTGTTTTTGTACTGTCGGTTATGTGGTGTCGGTGATTGCGTTGTCGGTGTTGTGGTGTTTCGTTTATGTGAGGTAGAACCATATATATATATATATATATATATATATATATATATGTATATATATATGCTCCATAGCATAGAGATGCGAAGCTATGACTCTACCCTGCAGCCTGAGTGTAATGAATAATCTGTTGATGGGAACGTTATTTGGGGTGGGATGGAAGTGAGACATCAGTGCTGGTTGCCCATTCCCAGGGTAGGGCTCCTGCTGCTGGAGCAAACCCTGTGTTAAAGCCTCAGGTTTATACTGCATGCCAACTTTGAGATTTTGGAGTACAAGACAAATTAAGGAGTGCATTTCTTTCTGGCCAAGCACTGCTGATGAAAGAAGATTGTATTTACATACGTCTCAGAGTCAGAGTAGGTGGAATTACATCACAGCTGTCAGCCAAGAGGGCACAAAACGTAGGGCAAAACAACAATCATCTAACCCTCTCTGGATAATGACAGTGATTCTCGTTGCTTGTCTGCCTTTTCTGAAGTTCTTTAAGCCAGAAAGAAGAGAGAAATAAAAGGGCCAGTAGTAGAAGGTGGAATGAAGGTCACGAGGGATGAGGATATAAAAATGCATGTAAAAAAGGCCAACCCAAAAGACTGACTCTTTGATTTGTAGAAAAATACACTTTCATATCATTTGCTAAGGTTGTCATATATACATTTTTCAAACAAAGTGATTGGTTTTGAAGGGTTCTGTGTTATAGCTATGTGTCTGAGAACGAACGTCTAATAATTGTGAGTCGTATATTTTCATAAGTGCAACGTATGAATGATTCTGTTATCTGTTTGAGGTGTACCCATAGTAATGTTTGTAGCTGTCTATCCCAGCCTGTTTGGAGAATAAACAAGAATGTATTTGTCAGTGCTAATTGCTGGGATGTACTATGGGTATAGATGAATGAGTTTGGAAACTATAAGAGAAAGTAGGAGGCAGCAAAGAAAGGTACAACAAAATACAAAATTTCCACTGTTTTCCAAACAATTTCTGGACAGGGTGTAAGGAGGAAGGGAGCTAGTTTGCAAGAAGCAAAACTACATCTAATCAGCACCTGCAAATGTAGCTGTTCCTTCACTGCCTGGAATGCAGTGAAGGAACAGCTAAAAATCATGAGCTGGTTTCAACAAAGACATCTATACAGTAAAAACTATATGCTATAACAGGTTGTTTTCAGCAATAAGTATTAAAATTCTCAATATTATGGGTTTATTATTCAAAAAAGTAAAGCAGCATAAATATACTACTTTACCACACTCAGGCAAGTATACTTTAACATACGACTTCCCTCTCAATGTCATGATAATTATGGTAGAGGAGACTGTCTGTGATGCAGCGTTTCTCTATGACATTAGTATGCAGGTGCCTGTCAGCATTCTTCCTCATAACAATGCCACTGATGAAGGGCAAATCATCTGTACAGTGTGACAGATGTCATAATCCCTTGTGGTACCAGGTATTTTTCTGACCTCTAGTCACCTCACCGAGGAGGGAATATTGCTTATTTTTTGATAGTACTGTTGATATAACACAGTAACATGTAATTGATTCACCACCATTCTAATCTAAAGTAGTGACATTGAAGATAGAAGGGCAGAGGATTAACACTATAGCAGCACACACCTGATGAAAGCATTTGGTGCCCAGATATCTCTCAGGGCTATGACATCATAATCACTGATAAGAGACACAGAATCTATGTGCTATGCCACTTTGTTAGGGTCATGTATAATTCTCATGTGAACCTATTTGTGATGTTCTACCAGTCAGCTCACTTTCCTTATTTCATCAGTTCTTGATTACCTTGACTGCACCTTAGTCTCACCACAGCACCTGATCTCTGTTTGATGCTACACTAACCCTGTATACAATGTCTTTCTTCATACACTATATATATTATTAATAATTCTTTTGCTGTAGTACCCCAAGCTGTGGCTGAAAATGGTCCTTTATATCAGCCCATCCACCAAGTGAACTCAGAATAAATAACTACCAAACTATATTTTAACCTACAGCAATGCAGCCATTGAAGGACATAGCAGTGTCCTGTCATCATGCTGACCTGTAGGTAAATAAATCATGAGATACAAAGCATCTACTTAGCATTCTTATTACTCCCTTGTGGCAGCATGTAGGGTTCTGGTACCATCTCAAGCTACAGTAATGCTGTTCATTTGCTCGATCATTTATTTAGTGATGTATTTATTCATTCATTCAGCTAGCTGTTAATTTATTTCATTGTGTTAGCCTCATAATGCTCACTGAACTAAAGCCATTTTCACTTGAGTGGTAGTGGAACACCTGTGTGACAGCTAACTCATTCTCTGACACTACTGAGGAACCATCTGTACATATGACATTGACAATCAGGAGCAGCATCTTTTAAAGGTATGATACAACATCCCAGTGGCAACAGTGTCTCTGCTAAGGGACACTGTATGCTTATGACAACTATTGTACTTTCTGATGGTAGAATGCAGTACTATAGAGTCCATCCCATTAATCTCAGTTATAAGTGTACCATGATGATGATGTTTTACTTTCCTAGGGGAAAAAACACTATACTGTATCACTTTTTAACCTTCAGAGATATATTAGTGAACATGTGAGTGTTTCAGCCTTGTTATGAACAACTATGTAGGCCCCAGAGGTGAAAGACTAGAATGATATTTTAGTCTGCTTTCCATGACTAATGCACAAGATAAGTCAGGGTTTAGACAGCCCAGTACTGAAATTTAAGACATACTGCTATCAAGGTAAACAACACGCACGGGGGTGGACAGTGGGACATGCGACTAGGGTAGCAGCATTTTTCTCCTGCTTTGCTTCTACATATATTTCTGACAGGAAATTATATTTCTAAACAATTCTAAATAACTTAATTGATTGAATTTTAATAAATCTTGCAGTGCTTGAGGATTACATCAAATAATCTTTTACATATTCCATTATTTTCCTGTCAAATTCTTTGTGGGAAATATTCATCACTGTATCCAACATTATAATGAATCATACAAAGGTAACCTCACAAGATTCTGTACTTAAAAAAGAGATTCATTCAGTACTAGCTAACATTCAAGAATTATCACTTAAGATAGGCAAATTTGACACCAAAAGTGAGGATTTTAAACAGAACTGTTCCAAACAAATGGAACAAATCAATGAAGCTCTGCAGCTGCAATAGACCCAGATATCAGACAGTGAAGATTCTTTAAATGACATAGAAGGAAGACTGAATGAGGATGAAAATAATATTGATGTTCCTGTTAAAGTAAAATACTCTTCTCTTAGCCAAAATTGATGCTCTCGAAAACAGATCTCACAGGAATAACACCCGTATATATGGATTACCTGAAATAACTGAATGTAATAATATGATTATTTTTTTATCTTCCTGGCTCCCTAAAATTTTCAAATTACCAGAAGTACTCTCATTTAGAATAAAGAGAGCACATAGATCCTTAGTTACTCCTGCATCTAAAAACAACACTTATCTGAGATCTATTATTATTATTTTTTTCCCTCTCAAGATAAAGAACTTGTTCTTAAGGCTGCCTGGGCTAAATCATTTATTTATTTATTTTATTTTATTTTACATTTGTTTATCGGGATAGTCCGACTGGATACATGTCCATTTTCAGCGGAGGCCTGGGGAGAAAAGCTCTAAATCACTATTCATAATACATGGATGTAACATTCATTTTGACAATGACTATTCTGCAGCAGTAATATCCAAGAGAAAACAATTTCTTCCTCTCATTAGAGAACTTAAGAAAAAAACTAAAAACAAAAGTACATCTACTGTTTCCTGCCAGATTAAAGATTTTCTTTTCAGACAAAACTAAACTCTTTGAAGATCTGGACCCTGTATTGTCATATCTAAAAACTACTAAAATATTAGAACAAATGGAAGATACGGATTGGTCCAATATGTACTTGGAAAGGCAACCAGAGAAAAATGGATGGAAGGTAAATGAAAAGAAGAAAAAATTATGAGAAAAATGACTGGTTTCTTAATTTATATATAAAGAAAATAACAAAGTGCTAAAGATTGATTTTCTCCTTATATAAATATGTCTATTATTTATCTTTGTATTAAAAAAAACAATACTAGAAAAGATCTCATACTCATAAACAGAAGTTTGAAAATCAACAAGAAGTCTGCTATTACAAGGTAACCTAATCTTTTTATGTTATACTTGCCTAATTTTATAAACCACCAATACTTTCTTGATATGCTTTAACAAAATATTATTAGGTCTTTTTTAGTCTCAATCCTTATTTAAAAGAAGCAAATAGCCCCAATACCAGCATTTACACAGTGATGTTGCATTGACAGTTGGTTACTACTGAACTAATGCATGCTTTCTGTCTGTGTGTCAGTTGTAGTTGCACTGAGTTTGATTACACTGGTTTACATATCTAATTCTCTAAGTTGTCTTATTCCCATAAATGAGAAATTATTTACTAAAAAGGGCAATGTCCTCCAGGTGTAATTTAATGTTTTAAAAACTTTAACAGTGAAAACAATGCCTTACAGGAGGGTAAACAAACACATTTTATAAATGTAGATGTGGCCCTGCTTGACTTTAATTCAGTGTAATATTTGAGGAGTTGTTTTACCATTACTAATAGTACAACCTGAAAGTTGTTTACCTTATTAGTTCACAGGTTTTTATAATGTGTAGCTGTTGTGCCTTACCAGATAAATTGTAATGTGTTTGTTTTTGGGGAAGGGGATAATTCCATTCTCGATGGCTATATTTCATGTTGTAGTTCACAAATGAAGGGGCTGTGATGCTTGGAATAAATTTAAAATAATCTCTTTTTATAGATTTGTTATATGTGTTCCTAATCTTGATAATGAGATGAAATGCTGTCAGAAAATTAGAGAAACATGTTGTCTGGTTACAAGATAAATTCGTAAAAAGTAGAATCAAAGTTTTTTTTTTTCTGTAGTGTTTGAGCTTTCTCACCTTACTTAAACACTTGAAGATTTCTCTGGTAAACAGCTCAGGCTTTACGTTTCCCACCCATGCAGATAATTGGGGCTGTTAACAGCTTATGATTTTGATTGGTTGACAGCTTTAGAAGGTTAATTTAAATAATAAGTGGAACTATGAATAATGCATCAGCCCAAACGTCAATATGTTTTCAGTTGAACAGTCAATGAAAGTGTAAGAATGTGAATGGGGAATACAATACGACACTTAAACTCTGATTTCTGACTAACTTAAATTAAAATCTAAGTTATATTGTACTGCTAAGACATCATAGCTTAATAATATAATTCACTATGCTATAGTAGGTTACCAAAAGTTAATTTTTTGTCTTTCTAGATGATTAGTTTTGATATCTTTTTTTGAATGAAAAATAAGTATAAAGACATACCATTTCTGTTATATAAGCCAGCATAGTTTGTTACATAAGATAAATGATAAGAAAGCTATGCAAAGCATGTAAACCAAAGATTTGGAGAATGTTATATTTACATTAAGATCTGTCAGAAGTGTTGCTCTTTATCATTCAGTAAGGAAAACAAAATAATGCTTCATGTGCTGTGATATATTCTTGAGTACATTTTTTGAAGACTGTGTTTGAATGTACATATTAAGATGATTCATAGATACAATGCATTAATAGTAATGCAAACATATATATGACACTGGCAACCTTTTTATTAGAAGCTTGATGTTAATGTCATGAGTATGTTATCATTACATTTTAAGTTATCATATACAAAATAAAGAAATAAACAAACCTTGTGTTTAATAGGGATGACATAAGTTGTGTTAGTTTATTGTAGTAAACTGCCGAGCACAAATATCAATACATTATTGTTTAAATGTTTCATGACATCAATTTATCTATTATTATTACATTTTCACTGAATGAAAATAGGTGATTTGGAAAGGAAATTGTTCTTTTTGTGAGGCACATAATTGGAATCTTTAACTGCAGTACAGCAGTTTCTCACCTTTTCAAGATGACAGTAGATGAGATTTAAGACTGTATATAGTTATCAAACAATAATAAGACATTGTATGTATCTCTTAGTGTTTTAAAGAACATATAAAAATGAGGAATATGTAAGTTAAACATCAACTTTGAACATACAATACTACTCTTATTTTTCACACATATATATACCATGTTTAAAAGATACAGACTTGTGTTCACTTTGCTGTTAATGACAATTTTATTTAATTGAAGCAGAGGGGTTTGAGCTTTTGAGCTTTTAAGAACAGCAGATGGGTGGGTTTGCTTGGATGGTTAGACTATTCAAAAATGGGAAATGTTAGACTCTATGAGGAGGTTGAAGGATTTGGTAACTGTTTATTTACATTAAAAGTTTTGTGTGTTTGGTGGGTGCCTACAATAACAATTATTATGTATCTAATTAAACTTGTAAGTATTAATGTCAGTATGACTGTTAATAAGCAGTTCTTTAACAAAGAAGAGATGTTATACCGGGTCCTTAGAGTTAATTTTAGGAGAGATACATCTGCACTAATGCCCTGTATGACAAACGACAGTTATTAATTATATTTCCATAAATGTTAATTGATTGAATAATGTTTGCAAGAGGGGTAGTCTAATCAAATAGTTGAAGTTATTTAACTCTTGTTATTTCTTTTACAAGAAACACACCTAGTGACAGAAGAAAAAACAGACTTAGTACTAAGTATTTCTCTATATTATCTAGTTCACAATATAATAAAAAGAAGAGTTGCTATATTATGGAAAAATTATTTGCCCATGCCTAAATCATTGACACATATAAGGATGATAAATATATGCTTTGTTCTGTTACCCTAGAATATAATAAGAGAATATTAACCCTTATTAATTTATACTGTATTCCTAGAATAGGAATTAAAACTGTTGAACAACTTCTAGAAAAAGTAATTCAAATTTCAAAAGGCAGCATCATACTAGCAGGAGGATTCAATTGTATATTGTCCCCAAAGGAAACTAATACAATAAGCAAATGGAAAACACAGACATCAGCAAAGGCACTGTTAAAGTTCACTGAACTATTTTACCTTAGGGACATAAATGATTTCTCAGATCCAGAATCACTTTTCTTTACTCATTACTACATAGACACAGAACATAATCCAGAACTGATAGCGTATATGTTTCCAATGAGTTGATAGATAAACTAGGCAAATTTAAAGTGGTATCTTGCCTACCTTCAGATCACAATGCAATCACTTTTGAGCTGTTTTTAAAACCTAACAATAACATCAAGATCAGGAGGATGCCAGCATATATAACTTGTTTAAATGATTTTAAGGACTTTTTATTAAAGAAACTCTTTTTTTTATAGAAGTTAACAATACATCTATGGGATGCACTAAAAGCATATATTTTTGGCATAGTCACCAATTAGCTATTAATAAAGAAAAAAACAATGGGCCAAAAAAGTGTACAAAATACAAGAAAAACATGACAAATTAAAACTGGAAAATTAGACAGGTAATAATAACATAGAAGAGATTAATAATCTACATGATAAGTATTTTGAAATTTTAAATCATAAAATGAGGGTTAATCTGGAAAAGTTTAAGAAAATAAATTTCTCTATTAACCCACCAGCTATGCATAAGTTAGCAAACAGAATAAAATTACTTAGTAAGTCTAACCATATAAAGAAGATTTATACATATAAGTGAAAGGAAAAGTGATGGAAATAGAAGATAATCCTCCCTCTTGGAAATATACTCTTATCTCCCCAATTTTAAAAACTAACAAAGATCCAACTGAATACTCTTTGTACAGACCAGTTTCACTTTTAAATGTAGATTATAAATTATTCATGGCAATTCATCCTATTAGATTAAATCATATTCTACCTTCCATGATTAATGAGAATCAAACTGGTTTTATTCTAAATAGAAATACTTATGACAATATCAAAAGAATAATTCCAGTAACTGACTAGGTAAACAAAACAAAAGAGAATCTAACATTAATAAGCCTGGACATACTAGTGCTTTTGACTCTGTGAATTGGAAATATATTTTGTTAGTCATAGAGGAGTGTAATTTATCAAGTAATTTTACACATCTTATAAATCTTCTTTATGACAATTGTTTTGCATATGTTAAAATAGGTACTTTTGCTTCTGATTCAATACAAATTATGAAGGAAACTAAACAATGATGTCTTCTTTCACCCCTGCTTTTCACTCTAATTATGGAACTTTTTTCTAATTTTATTAGGTCAAATTTAGACATAAATGGCATTAGAATAAATGCAAATTTAGTTTCTAAAATCCAGTTATTTGCTGATAACATTCTTCTGACACTGAGTGACAGTGATGATTCCCCTTCTGTTATTTTTAATGCAATGGGTGTATTCCACAAAGCCTAGTCTCTCCTTTAATGATAACAAAACAAAAATACTACCCAAAAATGCCAGTATTGATAGGATAAATGATAGATTTACTAAATACATTGTCAAAGAAATAAAAATGAACTATTTAGATGTAAGTATAACAGATAATAATATAATAAAGTACAATTATACTAACAACATAATCAGTATAAAGAATTTAATAAATAAATGGAACTTTTTCTTTGCAATGGGAGAGAGACTAACTATAATCAAAATGATTATTTTACCAAAAATCGTATATGTTATTCAATCATTATCTTTACCTCCATCTAAAACATATGTTAAAAAATGTAATACATTGATTTAAAAATTTATTTTGTTCCCCAACAAACCAATAATTGTCTTAAATCATCATATAAGGGACTGGACAGCAGGAGGGATTGGACTACCAGATAAGCCGCCGTGGTACAGCGGTAGCATTGTTACCTCACAGCAAGAGGTTCTCCAGTTCGATTCATGGCTGTAGTGCCTTCTGTGTGGAGTCTGCATGTCCTCCCCGTGGTCAAGTGGCCTCCAAAAGACATGCGTGAAATGGCGTGCCTTCCCTGAAGGTTGGGCATCGGGCTGGCAACTCGGCACCATAAAAAAAAAATCTACTGCCAATCATTAGTGGACCGGAGTTCCACTGTGGCGACCCCTAACTGGGTAAAGCCGAAAAGACAAACATCATCAATTGTAAAAATCATATAGTTTTGGATAAATATTATTTATATAGCCAGGTGGAAAGAGTTTCTAAGGTGCCTTTTCATAAAATGTAAACATAACATAAACTCTGATTATGATCTTATACTACACAATAGTTTACATTGGTTGCTAAAAGATTACTTGTCAAAAAGGAGTCACCAGAAAACTGACTTTTATTTTGTTTCTACTTTATTAAATACCTTTACAAACGTAATTTATAAAAATCCAACATATAAGGCATAGATTTTTTCTTTTCCTCATAGCATACACTCAAAATAATATTTTCACTTCAAAGTTAGACACAATGATTACACTTAAAGAAAAAATGTGATATATTGGTTTCAATTAATGAATAATGAAAGACTACATTATTTTGATTATATCATAAGCAAATAAGATTTAAGCAAAGATATGTGGTTAGATGTATAGTCTTGCAGACAATATGTAAAAGGTAAAATTAAGTTACTGCAACCAAGGGTAAGAGGTTTTATCCCAAAATTAGTTGGATTTTTAGTATTATTAATGCAACAAAACACACTGGAAGAGGGTCTCTTATCCAAATTATATAGACTGGTTTGGAAAAAAACAAAAGGTTGCAATGGCAATTATTGAACTACTTTACTTACATTAATAACAGACCTCCAGATGAAGAGGATTACAAATCATTTTTAATATCTTCCAAATAGACAACTTCTTTTCTTAGATGGAAACATTTTACTTGGAAATTCTTGCATAGATCTTTCTTCACACCTGATAACATTGAATTAATCTTTAAAAAGAAGCAATTTTGTTGAAGATGTAAACAGGAGCTTAAAGCAGATTGGCAACACATGTTCTTTGATTGTGTTGTAGTTATACCTTATTTGAATAACATTAATTTTTTACAGACTTTATTTGAGGACAATTTTGTTTTATCTAAGACATTAATTCTTTTTAATACCCATATTCCTGTTTGTGTTAAAAGAATGAAATACCCTCTTTTATGGTCCATTTTATCAATTGCAAGGAAAGTTATAATCAACAATTGGAAGAATGAATACGCCATCTTTCAAAGAATTCACAAATATTGTAACCGAAGTATGTTGTCTGGAAATTATTACCATTAAATCAAGATATACTAGCATCACCTCCTACTATAATACATGGACAAATTTCAAGGAACTGCTTGATAAACAAAAATAGCTATTCTCATATCAATTGTAATATAAAGGAATTTTTTGAGAATGTTCATTGTTAGCAGACACTCTTGTGAATAGTTGTTCTTGTTTGTTCTTTTTCATATTGTTCTTTTCTAATTTCACAAAGTTCTAAATACAATTATTGCCATGCTCGATTTGTTTATTTAAAATCTAATAAAAACTTAAACAAAAGCTTGGGGACAGAGGCTGGAAAATAGGGAAAATAATGAATGCACTTCATGGCATGTTTGGGTACCATGTCAGGCTAGCCAGAGCTGTAAATAATAGAAACATTCCACCAGATGATCTAGTTTATTCTGATTCTGAATAAAAAGATCATTGCAAATTAAAAATTACAAGCCAATTATATGTCTTGAATACAAACTAGAAGACCGGAGTCAATGTTTCTGACTAGAAAAATGGAGTCCTGTCTTCCTGATATGGCTTAACGAATTACAATTTGTTAATTGTGGGAGATAGTACAGTTGTATAAATAAACTTACCATAGGTTCATAGGTAGGCACTAGGCTACTGGCTCTAGAGCCTATATAACCCTAGCCAAAAAAGGTACCCTGGCTTTCGCCACCCAAGAAAATGATTTTCCTGTGCCCCTGTCGAGTAGAGCCACAGAGGTGATCCCCAGGGTGAATTTCTTATTTCCCATCCAATCATCAAGAATTTTCTTGAAGAGTGCTAGTGAGGAACTTTGCTTGACATAGATGGGTAGCTTGTTCCAGAGTATAGAAAGTTTCTGGGACAGGAATCTATCCCTCCAGCATGTTCTGTTTATTGTGGTGACAAGGTTTAGGTCCCTACAGCATGTAGCTCAGAGGGATTGGGATTTCTTTAAGTGGAGCATGTCCAGCAGCTCTTGGTTTGACATAGCTTTGTATGTTAGGCAGAGAGTGCCTCTGAGTAGGCTATATGTGACGGTGTAAAGCTGGAGTTTTTTGAGACAGTCTGCATAGGGCATCTGTTTGAGGCCGGTAATCCTCTTTGTGAGGTATTTCTGTGACCTTTCCAGTTGTTGTAGATGTCTTGTGAGGTACATACCAAAAGGGGCATTGTACTCTATAATGGGGTCTAAAGAGTGATGAGTAGAGGGGAACAATGACCTCTTTTTCCTGGATGAGAAACCTTTTGTGATGAGGTGTATCATGTAGAAGGATTTCCTGACTACTGTGGTGATGTGATTATCAAAGGAGAGACTACTGTCCACCTGTGTCCCAAGGTCTCATCACACTTTAGGTGTTACGTAGACTACCACCTATGTGGTAGCTCATGGGTACAGAGTTTTTACCAAAGGGGATGACAGTGCATTTTTTGGCACTGAGCTTGAGGCCATGGCTTTGACACCAGGCATCTCTCTCAGTGAGACCCTTTTGTAGGATGTCCACATTGTTAGGAGTTTCAATTATGGCTCCTAGTTTGCAGTCATCTGTGAACTTTATGAGTCAAAGACCTTCTGTGTTAGCCTGTACTTCAGAAAAGTAGATACCAAACAGGAGAGGACCCAGGACTGAACCTTGTGGCACTCCACTTGTCACTGGTCTGAAGTCAGATTTGGAGTCTGCTACTTTCACAGCGTGGGTTCTGTCACTGAGCCAGTTGGCAACCCATCTTGTGACATAGGGATTTATACCTAGTTTAGTGAGTTTATCTATAATTCCAGAGCGGGGGATGGTGTCAAAAGGCTTGGCAAGATCTAGATAGGCTGTGTAGATGTTTAACTAATAACATTTGCAGTAGCCAAAGTTTTATGGGCTATATCCTGCAAAGAATATAAGAGCAGGCCAGTTTCCAAAGCCTCCAGGACACCTTGCATGCACCCAAAGATTCAGTCAACTCAAGTTTAACTGAGTCAGATTTGGGTGCCAAGCCATTTAGAGCTTTCCTGCCAAGAGACAGTGACAGAGCCTGTAGCAGCAAGAAAGCAATGCTGGGAATTTAACAAGAAAAGTCCACACCCTGGCATAAAAACATGCAAAAATAAAAGGAATGGAGGCAGAGAGCTATTGCAGCAGTGATTATTTGAAGCTCTACAGTTATGATAAGTTTGCATACACTTCTGTACTATATTCTTCATAACAAAGACTGCTGCAGTACTCTAACCTATATGGGTAGCTAATCATAACATAACATGACTGTGAAGAGGAAGAATGACTGTCCAGAAGGCCCTGGACAATGATCGTATTAAAGCCTGTCCTGGACTTGGAGAAGGAATCCAGTTTATAGTACTTTGTAAAAGTATAAACAGGGGACCAAGTCGCTGCTTCTGCAATACTTCTAAAATCCTACCCTTTACAAAAAGATACAGATAAAGTCAAGGCCCTGGTAGAGTAAACCTTGACCCAGCCTGGAATTGTTTTATTGTGGTGGCTATAACAAAAAGTAATAGCATGAAACAACCATCTGTTTTGACACATGTTGTCCTTTTTTCTTAACTTCACAAGAAAGGAACAATTTATCCTATATTCTGAAAGATTTTGCTCTATCTAGATAGTACTTGAGTTGTTTGTGGATGTTCAAGGTATGGAGTTTCCTTTCCCCTCATGTTTAGGTCTGGAAATATGATAGGGAGATGTATAGCTTGGCTTAAGGTAAACTCAGATACCACTTTAGGCATAAATGAAGGATTAGTTCTTCAGGAAACCTTTTCTTTTGGAAAATGAGATTGTCTTGACCTACCATGAGTGCTTGCAACTCAGATGCTATTCGTAAGATTGATTTTCATGTTAAGAACCTCAAGTCATTCTAATGGAGTTCGTTTAAGTGGAAAAATAGTTACTTTTTCTATTACAAAATTTAGATCTCAAGGAGGAACCACTTATTTTCTAGGAGGCTTCTTATGTAACACAGCTTTTAAAAACATTTTCGCATGAGGCTGCATTGAAAGGGGAGGGGTCCCCTGGGCAGACATGCTGAAATGGCTGACAAATTACCCTTGGCTGAGGACTAAGACAGGCCATAGATTAATAATTCACAAAAATACTGTAAAGCCAAAGAAAAACTTGCCCTGAATGGGTACTAGATCTTTTCTTGGCACCAACTAGAAAACCTTTTCCATTTAATATATGATTTTTTTTATACCAGGCTTTCTTGAGGCCATCGTTACCTACTGCACTTCCTCAGAAAAAAGATGCCTAAAATGTAAATTCTATCATCCAGGCAGTCAGGTGTAGTTGTTTGGGATCATAATGTATCACACACCTCAAGTCTTGTGTGAGTAAAACCAGTTTATGAGAAAGCTTATGGTAATTGCCTTTGGCCATTTCCAAAAAAAAGGAGAACCACTGTTGCCTAGTCCAGAAATGAGTCATGAGGATGATCTTTGGGGAGCTCTTCTGAATTTTCAGAATGACCCTGGATACTAATGGAAAAGATAGAAAAGCATAAAGAAGCATTCTTGTCCAAGTAAAAGAAAAGAAAATGCATTGGTCTTCCAGGCCTTCTGTCATGGAGTTCTGCAACAGATTTTTTACAACTGATTGTTGTGATTGGAGGTAAATAGAGCTATTTGAGGTGTTCCCCACAGCTGGATCAATTAATGGAAGAAAACCTGATTCAGTTTCTATTTCTGAGAGTCTGTACTGATCCTGCTCAGCCTGTCTGCCATACAGTTTTCCTGTGACAATATGTAATATGGCCGTAGAGTGAGACTGTGCTGAAAAGCTATATTCCAGGTTATCAAGGCTAGTCTGCACAGTGGGTAAGAGCTGGTTCCCTCTTGCTTGTTTATGTACAACATTACTGTGGTGTTGTCCTTAAACACCTGCAGAGGTCCCAGGGATCACAGATGTTTGAGAGAACTGAGAGCATTTATAAGAGCTGGCATTTCATTTATGTTTATGCATTTTGGTCTGTTTTTTTTTTTTTTGTTGTTGTTGTTCAAAACAACCTGCACTGCTCCCCAAACAAAGTCTAAGACATCTGACGTGACGGATGCTGGAGCAGGAAGAGAATGAGAGACCTGGATTCTGAGAAATCTTCTGTCTCCACCACAAATCTCCCTTTTGATAAATCCCAAAACTGGAACCTGAAATGTCAGGGGATGTTGATGCTGAGACCATAAAGATTTCAGGTACCTTTGGGCTTTTCTCATGCGGAGTCTTGCAAGAGGTATCATGAGTATCATAAATGCCTTGGGACCCATAATCCTGAGGAATTAATTTGCCAAAACAGTAGTATGAGTGGAAAATCTCAGGAATAGATCTAAATATGGATGTTTTTTCTCTGTGGGAGAAAAAAACTCTTTGAACTGAGGCATCCAGGAGACACCCCAGGAAAATAATCCTGTCAGACAAGACTTTTATAAGTTCTCTTGGAATCCAAGCATGCGTAGGAGATCCCTTACGCCATGTGGAGATGATTCATTCTTTGAAAAGACTCAGGAAAGATAAGCAAATCATCTAAATAAGGAAAAATTGGAATATCTTGCAAAATGCAGTAGGCTATCACAGGTGTCAGACACTTTGTGAATATCCTTGGAGCAACAAATATTCCAAAGGATAATATAGAGAACTGAAAATGTAACCCAGGCACAGAAAAGCTTTAGAAACATCTAAAATAGACTGTTCTTTTTCTGGAGGAGTTAGTGTTTTCTTTTTGGAACCTCCCTGCCATTGTTTTTTAACATTTGCTTACCAGCAGCTTGCTGGGACTGTTTATTTTACGTTTTAAATAAAGTTGGGGAGGAAGCATTGAATCCCTTAGCAAACTTGAAAAGGAGAACTGAAAAATCTGAGAGATCCCTTGAATCAGCTTTCCTCTCTCATAATACTTTTCAGTGACAACTGCAGCTAAAGGTCCAAAAACAAGTTTGTAAGAGAGACCTCAAAATTTCATTTTTGACATTCTCTGGGAGATTTTGAGACTACATCCAGGCAAACCTTCTCATAACAGTTCCAGTGGCAGCAGGCCTGGATGTGGCATTATCAGAATCACATGCACATTTCAAACAGTGAGTAGTCACTTGAGATACAGAAGAAATTAAGTTACACAAAGACTTTTTTTACAAGAGTAAACAAATGCCAAAATAGCCCTTATGTTTTCAAGAGGCAAGCATATACTTCAACATATGAGACTGGCAGCTCAGAATTTTAAAAACAAGTTTTTCAGAAGAGTAACACTTTTCCCAACTCTATCAAAAGCCTGGCATTCTTGTCAGAAGGAGAGGAATTAGTATTCACAGAATGTTTAGCAGTAGCTGGATTCACTAAAGCAATAGTTGTTGGGTCTGATCTGACATGAGTGTATAAAAACTTAAAAAGACTGAAGTATTTTATATATTCTATCTGCTTTTGGGTGAGGGCAGGCTAGCTGTCAGGGAAATTGCAGACTGTGAAAAAAACTCTTCCAAAGCAGACAGAACTGGAGGAAAAGGAACATGTTGTGGAAATTTCACTCATAACAAATCATAGGGTCTATATTATATTGTCAAAAGCCGACAATATTGAATCTGATATTGTCAACACGACATGAGCGAACGTTCATAATATTGAATTTGTAAATGAAAATCTCCATAAGGGGAGATTTCCGTTTATTTCAATGTAGTGCGGTCTCAGAGTTAGGGTTACCACCTGTCCCTCTTTGCGAGGGACAGTCCCACTTTAGGCAGTTGTGTCCTGCGAAAAAAAATAAAAAATGGCAAATGTCCTGAGATTTTAAGACAAAATATATTTCTTAAGTTTTCTTTAATAGTTGCATAAAACAGTTATTTTGTATCTGGAACACATAGATATTATATGACATAGCATAAGCAACTCAAATGCTATAAAAATTAGCTTTTATTTTAGAAAAAAAATGAAGTTCTGTCCTTTGCACTGGCCTTGGGTATGTTTTATTCTGCAAAATCTCACATTTCTACAAAAAATGTCCCACTTTGGGCATTTGAAAAGTGGCAACCCTACTCGGAGTTGGTATATTTAAGTAGCAGGGGATGTGGAGGGTGCAGGGGGGCTTGCCCCTCTGCCTACACCCTTTAGTTTTTTTTTTTTTTTTTTTTTTAATTATTTTTTCAGAACATTCGATGTTTTAATAGTTCGATCATTAAAGGCTGACTTTTAGTGATTTGAACTATTAAACATTCGATGTTCTTATATAGACCCAAAATCATAATACTTCCTGAGGGGCTGATAAACATCACTGTTTCCCCTCTGAAACAACTGATTCATTCTGGAAATAGTTTAAGAGAAAGAGAAATAGAATCCTTTGAAAGTACTCGCTGAAGCAACAATCTCCTCTGAATCTGAATTAGACTTCTGTGAAGATAACACATAATTTGTGCTTTCAAAATCACTTTGAGGATCAAAATCCTGAATCTCTTCGAAAATGAAGAATTTGTTTTGTTTTTTTTTTCCTTTACCAGAAACTGCCATACAAGAAAAGTCAAGAGCCTGCACTAAATCCTGAGATAAACCTGATAAATTACTCCTGTCCAGAGTAGCCGAGACAGGAGAGGACATGTCTAACCCCCCAGTCCATGATGGTTGTAAGGAGTACACCAGTGGGATCCAAGGAAAAAGATGAGTATCCAAAGTACCAGTTTTGACCACAGCAGAGTCACCCACCAGTGGCTAAGACACTTTAGTAGCCTGCTATGGTGTCAAAAGCTGTTTGACAATTTTCTTCTGTTTGGGGCAGGAAGAACTAAGAATTTTATAGGTTGTTCCATGTTTAAGCCAAAAAAAGTTGCCTGATTCCCAGGGAAGCCTGGCAGCAATAGTCAATACATACCTCTCAACTGTCCAGATTTCCACAGAATGTCAAGATTTTTTCGTCTGCTCCTCTTAAACTTTATGTTTTTATGGCAAACTGCAGAGGATTGAAGTCACTAAATAATGACATACATTCGAGTTTCAGACTTCATATCCTTCAGAAAATGCAAGCTAATACAAAACCTGTTATTCTAACAACACTCTAAGTTTATAAGAGAACTATTTAAAATCTCTCCCTATGTTTGAGTCCTTGCCCCCCCATTATTTAAGGCTTGGTCCAGATATCTTGCGTTAGTAAGTTGAGAGGTATGAGTCAATGAGTCAATAACACAGGTAAATTGTAAAAGGGTAACTTTTTCCTCCATTAGAACTCAGTAAAAAGCACTTGAAATACTTACCGTAGCCCACAAAAGTAAAACAATACAACTTTTCTCATGTAAAAATAGTTTGAAGTTAGTTTTAACAATGTTTTACCACAAAAGTAAAAAGGAACACTTCCATTTAAAAGTGGTGACTGTTAATTAAAAACACTTTCTCCAAGCTTAATTCCATTTTACAGAAAAGTAAATTTTATATCATAAAAAGGAAAGTGGAAGTCCCCCTCCCCTAGGGAACATACCTGCCCAGCAATGGTTTGTGTGAAGGAATGTGCCCTGAAGGCTTTGGAAGCCAGCTGGCTGTTAAATCTTTGGGAGAATATAATCTATGTAGCTTGCAGTGATCTTTACGAAGAACATCTATAGATCACTGGTACTTGCTTAGAAATTTGATATAGTAGGCAAACCAGATTAAGATCACATCAACCACTGTTCTTTTTGACAGCTATAAAGATATATGGTACATCTTTTGATTTCATTTTCTTTGCCAAATGGATAAGGAAACTGGCCCTTCTTGAACCATTTTCAGCTAAAATTGAGGCACAGAAGTAAAGGCAAATATGCATATATTTATGGAAACTTTAGTACAATCAGTCAACCAGCATGTCTCTAGGAGGTGGGAGGAAAAAATACCTGGAAAATCCTATGCATGCATAGGGAGAACATGTAAAACTCCACACATAAAGTGAGTGGAGGTCAGGCTTGGAAGCCATACTCTATAATTCAGAGGCAGAGATCTCACCACAAAGTCACTGTGTTCATGGGGATATGTGTGGAGGGCCTGAAAACATATGGATTTGGTGGATATTTTAATACGACAATATACACCATGTACCAAAACCAAGTTCCAAAATATTTATTAATCCAGATATTTCAGGTACTATTAATTAACACAAAGAAATGAGCTTTAAAATGTTTCTGTTGCCACTAGAGCTACTAAATAAATGTAGATACAGAGTCAAGTATGTAGCAAGAGTTAAAGGTAACAACTTTGAGTTTCTTAACAGCAAGCTGCACCTGTTATGATATTTAAACATATAACTAGTATAGTTCCAAAAACAAAAGATGCATCGACAAAATATCAGGTCTAAAGACAATCAATACAAGTTCACTGGGGTTCCAGTGTTAGAAAACAGTATATTTGGCAACAGATTATTCCAGAGGCTGCCAAAACCCTCCTGCGCACACATACATGGGTCTGTGCAACTGCCCTTTTTTAACTTCTCCAAAACTTTTAGGTTTCTAATACCATGATGGGAATGGACCCCATTCCTAAGTCAAAGTACAATTAAAGTTCATGAAATTCATTTTGTTTCAATCTTTGATGTCAGCCAAAAGTGCTCTTTGCAGCACCTGCAATGTGCCCAGTCATGACTCCTTCTTCAATTTGTATGGAGTTACATGTATTGATAACATATTTAAATACGATTGTAGATTCTTTTTTATAAGACCCGTTGCTCCTACTACTATTGGAACTGTCTTGGTATTTTTCTTCCACATTGCTCTCATTTCTGCCAGAAGATCCTGATATTTTATGACATTGTGTCTCTATGTATGGAAGACACTGTAGTCACTGGGTGTGATATTTCCAATAATCAATGCTACTTTTGTCTTCTTTTAATGGACCACCATATCCAGTTTTCTAGCATCTATCTTCTGAACTGTTAGTAATGGGTGATCCCATGTGATGTAAACTTCATCATTTTCTATGATGCTTTGTGGCTCATGTTTCCAGTGATTTTCAGCCACTTCAGTACTATAATGTTTGCCCAATCCCCAGTGCAACAATCATGCCACATTATTATGTCTTTCAGTATACAGTCCATCTGCCATTAGTAGGTCACAACCAGCAACAAGGTGTGTGACTGTTTCCAATTTAGTTTTACAAAACCTACATTTTTCTGTTTCTCCCACATGTTCAATGGACTTTGTAAACCAACGAGTACATGTCCCACTATCTTGGGCCGCCAATATTAACCTTTCAACTCTTGGTTTGAATTTGCCTCTCTTTAACCATTCCTGCATTCCTTCCTGATCAAAATGAGGTTCTTCCAGATGTTTTCTATACTTGCAGCTATATTTATGCATTTTCCACATTTCTTGCCTTCTCATTTGGTCCTTCACCTCATATTCTTTCTTTTGTTTTTTGGCACATTCAGTTGCTGCCTGATTTTCATCTACTTCTGGTCTGATCTCCATTCCTGCTTGATGCTGATATCCTTCTGCTAGATTAAGCAGAGAAGTCATCTTAGATTTATTCTCCTCATGTTTCAAAACTGTCACTACATTTGGGTCTTGTGAGGTCAGTAGATATGTGTGGAGTCTCACGATTGGAGATTTCTACATGTAATCAGTTTCAAGGAGGCCCATCCCTCCTTCGGAATGGGGAATATATAATATTGGTATGCACTTTTTATAAATCATTTGGTGAGCATGAATCATCCTTCTTGTTTTCCTATCTAATCTATCCAGAATGTTTTGGGGCCAGTCAATCACTCCAAAACTGTAAGTTAAGACAGGAAGAGCAAACTGGTTTATAATTTGGATTTTGTTCTTAGATGTCAATGCTGTTTTCAAGATTAAAGTCTTTTAAAGTATTCCTTACTAAGTTTTATTTATATTTGGTCATGTTTTATTGTTGATTCTTCATCAGTTCCAAGTATTTATACACTCCCTCTTGCTCAAGCTCATTTATATCACATTCTTGTCTCAAACTGATATTTTCCTGGTGCTGCAGTTTTTCTGTTCAAAAGGTTGCTTTTGCACATTTATCAAGACCAAATGACATTCTTATATCATCTGAAAAAGTTTTAAATCATCAACAAGGAGATGAAAAGTCTTTACACTTTGTTGTTTTCTAGGTGCCAAATTATAGACATGGCCTAAGCTGTTAAGTAGACAGCTTAATGGGTTAAGGGCAAGGCAGAATAGCAGCGGTGACAGAGAGTCACCCTGAAATATCCCCCTTTGAATTTTTTTTTCCCTGTGATAATAATTTGTCCTTTATCATGGCTTAATTGCAAAGTGGTCTGCCACTGTTTCATGGTCACTGTAATGTAGTCGAATAGTGTAGGGTGTAGCTTATACATTTTTAAGCACTCTTTTATCCATGAATGTAATATGCAATAAAAAGACCTTTATAACTACTGACTTCATCAATGCACTAAAATGCTGTAATTGGACTCCCCTAAAACAACTACCTGTAGATGAAGCCGTACAGTACTTTAATTCTACTTTCCTAAAAATCTTAAATTATCATGCCCCCCCCCCCCCGAACTATAAGAATAAAAACTAACTATGCCCCATGGCTAAATAAAGATACTAAAACTGCAATGAATAAGAGGGAGAAGGCCTGGATTCAATATCATAAAAACAAAACCACTTATCTGAGACAAATCTATCTAGAACTCCGCAGCAAAGCCAAAAAACAAATTAAACCTGACAAAACTAACTACTATAAAAACATGCAAGAAAAACACGCTCATAACCCTAAAAAATTTTGGGCCACACTAGCTAGTATACTCCATCTAGGAAAAGCTACTACTCCAACCCCAGTACTACCAAACAACCATGACAACATTCCCACACAATTTAGCAAATTCTTTACCGAAACAGTTCAAACCCTTGCCAATGCTCAAAATTGCACTAGTAGCCCTATACCAGCAGCTACCCCAACCCACTGTAATACACAAAAACAATACCTCCAGCTTTTCCCTATACCCTGTACCCACTAAAGTAATTTCTAAACTCCTTAAGAACCTCAAACCGACCACACTAGCAGCTGACAACCTACCAGCAGATTTCCTTCAGATATCGGCAGAGGCTATAGCCTATCCTGTGTCCATTCTCATAAATAGGTCACTAACAGAATAGAAGGCCCCACCTTGTGGAAAACATTACATATTATTCCACTCTACAAAGGAGGCAAAACCTTAGAGCTCACCAGTTATCGCCCAGTTGCAATCCTATCACCTTTATCCAAAATATTAAAAAGAGTTGTTCATTCCCAACTACTGCAGTACCTCCTAAAAAAACAACTTACTCTCCAAAACTCAGCATGGCTTTAGACCCTCCCACAGCACCACAGCACTACTATCATTTACCAATATAGTTAACCGCCACATAAACAAGGGACTATTCATATCTTCCATATTCTTAGACTTATCAAAAGCCTTTGACATGGTAAACCACAGTATTCTTCTTGAAACTCTATCTACCCTAAACTTAAGCTCCTCCTCTATATCATGGTTCAGTAGCTACTTATCTGGCCATCAGAAAGCAGTTCTATGGCATGACCAGCTGTCTCCCCTGCTACCAGTATCCATAGGAGTCCCTCAAGTGTCCATCCTAGGCCCACTATTGTTCTCGCTATTTACCAACCAAATCTCTTCTTCCTCACTCACTGCATCAGTAGTACAATATGCAGATGACACCACCCTTATATGTGCCACCCTCACCTTAAATGAACCGCTAAACCTAACCCAAAACAATTTTACTCTAGCCAAAACATGGTTCACTAATATCAAACATTCTTAACCCCAAATAAACTAAACTAATTCTTTTCAGCCCTGGTCGAGCTCCTCCTCTAAAGAATACTTTTACCATTTAATCCAAAGATAATATTCAAATCACTCCAACTGCACACATTAAAATGCTAGGTGTAGAAATAGACAATAACCTGAAATTTGACATCCATATAGCACAAACCATCAAGAAAGTAAACAAAAAGCTAGGACTCCTCTATAGGAACAGTTTACCACAAAACATATCAAAGCTACTATTGCAAGGACTCAGCTCTTATCCATCCTTCCCTATGCCTCTCCCATCCTTACTAATCTCCACCAAACAGATCGAAACAAAATGGAATCTCGTTATAACAAAATTGCTAAGTTTTCTACTGAAGCTTCATACAGATCTCACCACTGTCTAGCCCTTAAGCAGCTCAATTGGCTTGAGTTGCCTCAACTACTCCTACTCGATCAACTCTCAGTAACATACAAACTGTACTACCTTCCTGAAAAAAACCCTTTACTCCAGTATCTAATTCACCCCCACATTCCCACTAGAGCCTTAAGATCTAATTACCAGAACCTCATAAATGTCATCAAATATAAAAACGATGCTGGTAAATCTCTCTTTGCCTGCACTATTTCCAGAATCTGGAACTCACTACCAAGCCAAATAACCTCTACTACCTCTACTATTCAATTTAGAAAACTCCTGAAAACCCACTTTTTAAACAGTTGGCTTTGCTCATGCTACTCCTTGGGTTAATTCTTACCATTACCCTGTTGCAATGGTTCTACTAAGGGTCCCCTGATTTCTTTTTTCCTGTAAAGTTTAATAACCAACTGATATTACTTTACTAAAATACTACAAGTATTTATAATTACAGGCAAACACTACCTGTCACCTCAGCTGAATACCTTACTCAGATATACATTATTAGTATTAAAAAAATGTTTTATATAATTCTTGCTGTTGTAATCCTGAATAATGTTAGCCTATGTACTTTACTAAATGTCTCCTTTAAGAATGTGTTAATCTATACTTTACTGTATGTCTATATGGATGCAACATTTCTTTATGTATGCTATTTTTTCTTGTATGTAATTTTCTTGTATGTATTGTTATTGGAGCTTTTCTCCACTGAAAATGGATCAGTGTCATCAGATTTTCCCGGTAAACAAATGCAAAATAAAATAAAAATAAAATTATATTTTGTAGTTTATTCATGCCATGCTTAGATTCTTCCCCTTTTTACAGTTCTCCACTATGACTTTATTTAACAACAAACAATCCTTTGTTCCATATGACTTTCTTTTATTGACCTTTTGTTCTACTGCCATAATTGAGTTTTCTTCTAAATGACTATAAACTCTGTCGGCATCAATTCCTGTGTATAGTTTGTACCTCATCAAAAGGCAAGTTATTAGTCTATAATTTTTAGGGTAGCTTGCAGGTTCTCTCAAGTAGGAGCATTGTTTTTCCTGTTGTTAGCCAAGTTGGTGTCTTTTCGGGGTGCACATATAAATAGTTCTTACTCATGACTAAATCTTTGTGCAAAGATGTTAATATTTTTAACAAAGTAGGTACTGCATCTGGGCCTGTGGTTTTCCAATTTTCATTCCCCAGTGTGGGTCACATGATGAACAGCAATGGAAATATCTTTTATGGACTGTGAGAAAGATAGTTAAGCAATGGAAAAGACTTCAGTTAACATCTGTGGGATGCATATCTTCT
The DNA here is from genome assembly GCF_019279795.1 of Protopterus annectens. Classification (NCBI taxonomy): domain Eukaryota; kingdom Metazoa; phylum Chordata; order Ceratodontiformes; family Protopteridae; genus Protopterus; species Protopterus annectens. The sequence continues at coordinate 775,417,373 of NC_056737.1, read as the reverse complement.
GTTAATATTCATGCAAAACCCCATTTAAACAATCCATTTTCATACTTGCTCATATATACAATAAATCATGCATTTTTATTTATTTTTTTTTATTTATTATGATATTTGTTAACCTGGTATGCCCAACTGAGCATGTGTCCTTTTTCAGCAGAGCCCCAGGGAGAAAAGTTCCATACAGAACAACTATTAAAGCAGAAATAACACAAAAGTACAGAAACTTCAAATACATGAGCATGGGTGACTTCAACTACCCAAACATAGACTGGGAGCATTACTCTAGCTCCAACACCCTAGCCCAAAGGTTCCCAGAATTTATAAACTCAAATGCTATGGAACAACTTGTTACCACTCCCACAAGAGGGGAAAACATACTGGACCTGGTCATCACCAACATGGGGGCTCTATGCTCCAGACCAGAAGTGTATCCCTCACTGGTAAGATCAGACCATAAACTAATCTCACTGGATATTCACATCCGACCCCAACCCCTGCCCAGAAAACCACAGTGAAAAACTTCTCTAAAGCAAATTTCACACTCCTCAAAACCGAGGTGGAATCCTTCAAAACCCCCGGGCCTGTGGAAAATACGGCCCAGACCGCAGAATCCTTTATAAATGCATTCTATGAACACCTTCAGGAATGCATGTATCATGCAATCCCAAATAAAACCAAGACCTAATCCTCCAAAGGCAAGCATCCTGTCTGGAGGACCCCAGCCATAAACAAACTATACAATAGAAGGAGGAAGCTACTACATGATAGAGCAAAATCCCAAAAAGGGAAGGCATCTCTGATCAGTATTAGCAAAAAACTACGGGCACTCATAAAATCGTCTAAGGCCGACTTTGAGAGAAAAATTGCACAGGACACTAAGGATAATCACAAGACTTTCTTTAGTTATGTTAGGAACCTGGGTGGGAATTTCCAGATATGCTCAGAATGAGTCCAAAATGACAAAAAATACACTGAACCCACAGACATTGCCAACATCCTAGCTGACAGGTTTAGCGCAAACTCCCCCCCCCTCCCCACCAAAAGGGCAAATATCTATCCCAGCAGAGTGCTGCCCCCCTGATATCTCAGATGCCCAGGTAAGAGCTGCCCTCTCCAAAGCAAAAAACACAGCATCAATGGGACCAGATGGTGTCCCGGGCTTCGTCCTACATGAACTCCAAGAAGAGCTAAACCCAAACATAAAACTACTGTTCAATCTCAGCCTTACTACAGGATATGTACCCAAAGAGTGGCGTACAGCAACAGTGGTCCCTCTCCACAAAGGTGGTGCCTCAACGGATCCTGGAAACTATCGCCCCATAAGCCTGACTAGCTTGGTCTGCAAAGCTATGGAAAGGATCATCATGGACCTTATAAATAAAGATATTGGGGACCTACAGACACTGGATCCTACCCATTTCGGCTTTGTTAAGGGCAGATCCTGCCTCTTAAACCTGGTTGATTTCTTTGAAACAGTCACCAAGGCCATTGACGAGGCGAAGGTGGTCCACATAGCCTACCTGGACCTCGCAAAAGCCTTTGATACAATACCCCACTCAGGCATTATAGATAAGCTCACCAGCTTAAATATAAACCCCTATGTCACTAGATGGGTTGCAAACTGGCTCAAGGACAGAACCCACATGGTTAGAATTGCTGGAGCCATGTCAGACTCCAAACCAGTTACAAATGGCATCCCACAAGGTTCAGTCCTGGGACCTCTCTTGTTCGGTATATATTTCTCGGAAGTACAGGCCAACACGGAAGGACTGTGGCTGACCAAGTTCACAGATGACTGCAAACTAGGCGCCATAATCGACTCTCCAGCTGGCACAAGCATCCTACAAAAGGGCCTCATATAAACAAACAACTGGTGCCAGAGCCATGGCCTCAAGCTAAACGCCAAAAAGTGTATAATCATCCCCATTGGCAAAAACAAACTGCCCACAAATTACTACATAGGTGGTAATCCATTAAGTACGGAAGAAGTAATTAGGGACCTGGGGACCAGAGTTGATAGCAATCTCTCATTTGAAAACCATGTGGCCAAAGTAGTTAGAAAAACATCTTATATAGCCCACCTAATCATGAAAGGATTCACATCTAGATCAGGAGAGGTCATTGTGCCTCTTTGCTCATCCCTCATCAGGCCCATAATTGAGTGCAATGCCCCTTTTGGGATATACCTTACCTGCAGCAACTGGAAAGACCCCAAAAGTACCTCACCAAGAGGATCAAAGGGCTCAAACAGATGCCATATGCTGCCCGGTTAAAGAAACTCCAGCTCTACTCAGTGGCATACAGCCTGCTCAGAGGCGATCTGTGCCTGACGTATAAAGCCATGTCCAACCCGGAATTAATGGGCATGCTGCACCTCAGAAAATCCAAATCCCATCGAGCTACGCGATCGAGAGACTTGAACCTCAGCACTGAAATAAATAGGACATGCTGGAGGGGCAGATTCATAACCCAGAGGCTCCCTTCACTCTGTAATAAAATCCCAGTCCAGGTTAGGCAGAGTCCCTCATTGACTCTCTTCAAGAGGAATCTTGATGAGTGGATGGGGGATTGTAGGTTTACCCTGGGTATCACTTCTGTGTCACTGTTAGACAGAGGCACAGTATACTAACCTCGAAAAAGGGCATAGCAAAATTCATTTAAAACGGGTGGCGAAAGCCAAACAAACTCTGACTAGGCTTATAAATGCCCTAGGGCAGATAGTCTAGTATGAAACTATGAACCTATGACAGATGCTAAATACAGAAGTAACTATACATACATAAAAATCTTAAAATACAGTACAAAATAAATCAATCTGCAGGCCATGAAGTATAGAAATATGAAATAAAATACTTCTAAGTAAAGAGCTGAAAAAGATGATACATATGAGGAATAGAAAGGCCAATAAAACAATAGACTGAGTAATTGCCTATGGGTATGCAGATCAGAAGAATCAGAGGAAGTTGAAAGCGTCACGCTAGTGTGCTACTTGTATTAAGGGAACGGGTGAAAGTGATTGGCACTAAAGTGAAAGATGAGTGGAGACAGAGTAAGGCATGGTATTAGGAAGTTAGACAAGGAGGTGTAGGAGTGAGATAAGGTGGTGGAGGAGGGGGAGATAAGGAGGTGTGGGAGGGGGAGATAAGGAGGTGGAGGAGGGGGAGATAAGGAGGTGTGGGAGGGGGAGATAAGGAGGTGTAGGAGGTGGAGATAAGGAGGTGTGGGGGGGAGATGAGGTGTGGGAGGGGAGATGAGGTGGAGGAGGGTGAGATAAGGAGGTGGAGGAGGGGAGATAAGGAGGTGGAGGAGGGGAAATAAGGAGGTGTAGGAGGTGGAGATAAGGAGGTGGAGGAGGGGGAGATAAGGAGGTGTGGGAGGGGGAGATAAGGAGGTGTGGGAGGGGGAGATAAGGAGGTGTAGGAGGTGGAGATAAGGAGGTAGAGGAGGGGAGATAAGGAGGTGTAGGAGGTGGAGATAAGGAGGTGGCAGAGGGGGAGATAAGGAGGTGTGGGAGGCGGAGATAAGGAGGTGGAGGAGGGTGAGATAAGGAGGTGGAGGAGGGGGAGATAAGGAGGTGTAGGAGGTGGAGATAAGGAGGTGGAGGAGGGGAGATAAGGAGGTGTGGGAGGGAGATAAGGAGGTGTGGAGGGGAAATAAGGAGGTGTAGGAGGTGGAGATAAGGAGGTGGAGGAGGGGAGATAAGGAGGTGTGGGAGGGGAGATAAGGAGGTGTGGGAGGGAGATAAGGAGGTGTAGGAGGTGGAGATAAGGAGGTGTGGGAGGGAGATAAGGAGGTGTGGGAAGGGAGATAAGGAGGTGGAGGAGGGGAGATAAGGAGGTGGAGGAGGGGGGGATAAGGAGGTGGAGGAGGGTGAGATAAGGAGGTTTGGGAGGGGGAGATAAGGAGGTGTGGGAGGGGAGATAAGGAGGTGTAGGAGGTGGAGATAAGGAGGTGGAGGAGGGGGAGATAAGGAGTAGTATCAGGGCAACAGCGAGAATTGAAGGGTAGGAGGAGGGAATGAGAGTTAGGTGGGGTTTTGGCAAGGGCACAGCCAGGAGTTCAGTAGAGTCTCTTTTAATGCCTTTTTGAAGTTGAGGGTATTTGATATAGTTCTGATGTTTAGAGGATATTTGTTCCAGGCCAAGGCAACAGAGTAGCTTATTAATATATAATCTATATATATATATATATATATATATATAATATATATAGAGAGAGAGAGAGTGTGTGTGTGTGTGTGTGTGTGTGTGTGTGTGTGTGTGTGTGTGTGTGTGTGTGTGTGTGTGTGTGAGTGTGTGCACTGGAGTTAGCATAGGTAATGATCAAAGAGTGCTGAATGACAATGGATTTTTAAGCAATGCCACCATCACAATGCTCTTGGTGAAATACGAATCAGCCACAGTAAATCTAGTACAAAACATTAGGCCAGTGTTTTTATAGGGATGAGTTAGATCAGAACAAAGAACATCAGCTTAGGTGAATTAACTTCTACTACTACTACAACAACTGGCAGGAGGATTTTGCTATGCAGAAGCTATGGAAATATCTCGGAAAGTATACAATAGGAAAGGTAAGATTCATAAATAACAGAGGTGGCAAAACTCTTAGTCTGTCACCCAAAACTGGAGGTGTGGAAAGAAGGAATTGTGTGAAAGGTGTCAGTGGAGCTGGACATATTGAGGGTTCTAAAATTGATGATCACATCTAAGAAGGTGTTGATAAAATTCCCACTGCTAGAATCTGAGAACCAGACAGTGAAACACTTGTACTTTATAGTGACAATACAGGTGTCCAAGGTTGGGATCAGAAAGAAACTGTGGTAGTCCAGAAAGACTGTGAGCAGAAATGTGGACAAAGTAGGCTTTTCTCGTACCAGATGATTTATAAATAGTAAAAAGCCACATTAGGTAACCCTCCCTCATTAGAAGATAGAATCTTTGGGAGAGGGAGTGTTACTTCAAGAGAACAAGGAGCCAATGCAAAAGAACTAAGGAAAATGCTGAGATGGTAAAATAAGTTATAATTTCCACAGCACAACACTTGCCACCCCTCAGAACAGTATTAGAGAAGTATAGAGATTGCATGCTAAAGGCATGGGGAAGTAGTCACAGATTTTGTTCCTGTGCTTTGAGGCAGCCCTGTGGGTGAAGATGGAGCTAGCTAAACACAGAGATACGATGGTAGTAAAGTTTACAGTCCAGTGGACTTGAGAACCTTAGCTGATATACATTTTATCGTGCAGTTTGAGCCCCACTGTCTGCCTGAATATTGTATAATAAGGTAAATCAAAGACTAGGGAAGCTTTCCCAGCAGAAAATGTTAACTAGTCAGCTTTGTGACATAACGTTATAGAGCCCCGACTACAACCAAGACAACTTGGAATCAATCAGCAGTCTAGGCACGAAGGAGCTGACTGGAGACAAACAAATTATAAAAGGAGCAGTGCATGCTCTATTCTTTCTTTGCGATTTGAAGACCATGTGGTTGGATGTGGGTGTTTCAGTAAAAGTAGTTTGGTAGAGGCCAGAAAGCCTAATGGAGGTGTCTGCTTCAGAGGTCAAGATCACCTGTAGGTTTATGTCTCTTGTAAAAGTAAATGACAGTTTGTGCTATGCCCTGCCCATTGCATCCCCATCCCAGAAGTGCACCTAGGCATGCCCTGCCCATTGCATGGCCATCCCAAAAGTACACCTGGGCATGTTTAAGGAAATCAGGGGTCATGGGACTTAGAGTTAGCCTTCTGATTGGTGCCTGGATGATGGCCCATGCCACGATTAAACCCTCAGATGAAAGCACTGTGGTAAGAAGAGCACAGAGCATCATTAGGCAATGGAGGTTCACAAAATTCAACCAAAAAAAAAGTATTTAAGCAAGAAATCATGATCAAGATATGGACTTACATACTGCATAAAAAAGTCACACTGCTGACAACATATAGATACCGTACTTGAAGTATCTGGAACATCAACATTTAACAAATTTGTGACAGGAGTCTCAATGATGCCAATGGTGAAATCTGAGCTTGAAAATTTAGGAAACGTTATTGCTTTACAAACAAAAGGATATGAATGCTTAAGAAATGACACTTCCCAAGGTTTTTCTACAAGGAATGCAAGTCATATGTATGAAGATTGCATAATTAACTATAATGGAAGCAAAGCTGGATGTATATTGTGATGTGAGATAAAAGCAATGAGTGTAATGATATACTGTACTCCAAATCTAAAATAAAAATGAATAATAAAAGGAAACATTGGTGAGATGGGTACAAGCTTCCAGTCTTCACTAGAGAGTACCTTTATTATGTAGCATGCCCGCCATCCCACATTGGAGGAACAACATATGCAGGGAATACAAGGGAGCCACCACTTCCATCCTGTAATCCTGTAATCCAGGTTTGTTTCTGAAACCTTGCCTGCAATGTGGCTGACAAAACTCAGGTGTTACGTAGCTGGCCTGCTCTTTTGTTTAGCAGCTGTTTCTAGATGTCATTTTCATGGTATGCTGTACTTCCAAGTTGCAATTAACAGCTGGATCTCTGATCTTGCTCTACTTTACCAATCAACACAGACAAATCATAACATGACATTCTGTCTGGTACCTTTATTCGTCACTTGATTTGGTATAACTGACAAGCCAATCTCCCATGTTTTCTTGCTAAAATCCAAAAAATAAATGGGAAAATTGTGTAATGAAGATGATAGCTTGTATATGAGAAGCCCTCCTCTTTGTCTTAGTGAGATTCCATGTTTAAAGTGGTATGTGCTTTGATATGAACCACATGAATAACTTTTCTTTAGCTGTCTGACAAGCACTAAACCAATATGGCTTTAAAACAATGCATCTCAACATGAAATGCCTTCATACCTCTCAGCTGTCCAGATTTTCTCAGAATGTCCATATTTTTGTCTCACTTTTTTGCATTTTTTCTCATAAAATTTGTGGTTTTCTGGATTTTTGTGCCAAATCAGTGAGGATTGAATTCACTATATAACCGCAAGTATTTGAGTTTCAGACTTTATATCCTTCACAAAATACATGGCAACACAAGACCTTTTATTCAAACAACTTTCTAAATTTATTAGAGCTATAGTTAACATTTGTACCTATTTTTAGGACTTTGCCCCCCCCCTGTTATTTTTGACTTTGTCCAGATTTTTTATGCCAAGAGATCAAGAGCTATGAACGCCTTCCACTTAACTTTTCTGGTTAGAAAAGTAATTTTGCAAAAATAATTGGTTGCATTTGGTTGCATACGTTATTACAGCAGTCCACTTAGAATGTGTAAATTTTTAAACAGTGAGATTTCAGTCTGGTGTTCTGTGAGAAAAAAAAACACAGCTACTATACAGCTCAGTTTCAGTAGAGAGAGAGAGAGAGAGAGAGTGTGTGTGTGTGTGTGTGTGTGTGTGTGTGTGTGTGTGTGTGTGTGTGTGTGTGTGTGTGTGTGATTGTTGTAACTGTAACTAGTTAACAAAACAAACATAAAGCTTATAATGGCCAAGAACCGTACAGTTCTGTAAGATGAACTTACCATTGACAGAAGATGTTCGAATGATTACTTCTGCAATAGGCTAAGCTATGTGGGTTATATCTTACTAAGATATAACAGCCGGACAGTTTTCAAAGCTTTAGGGCACCTTCCATATGCCCAAATTGGTGTGTGTGTGTAGATGCACAAGCATGTCTGTTTATAAATGCATGAATGAATGTGTTGCTGTCTCTGGTGTAACCAGCAACAGTATATATTTAGATAGTTTTAATGAGATCAAACTACACAGTCATAAAAAGCAGAAAACATTGCACTTAGTTATTTGACCAGATTAAATCAGTCAGTCAACTTTAAAGTATTCAAGGTGACATAACAACAGACATAATGTTTCACTGGACAGGTCAGAAGGGGATAAGTAGAACACAAGTTCAGTTATAATATGACATCCTCTTTATGAGATGAGTAAATGGTACAATTAGATTAAGTTGTCCTTATATCTAGTCACTGTGTGTGATTGTTGTAACTGTAACTAGTTAACAAAACAAACATAAAGCTTATAATGGCCAAGAACCGTACAGTTCTGTAAGATGAACTTACCATTGACAGAAGATGTTCGAATGATTACTTCTGCAATAGGCTAAGCTATGTGGGTTATATCTTACTAAGATATAACAGCCGGCCAGTTTTCAAAGCTTTAGGGCACCTTCCATATGCCCAAATTGGTTAGGAATAACAAAAATTAAGTGTCCACACCCTAGAATAAAAAACACACCAAAAAACAAGGGTGTTGGAGGGGTGGAGTGGCTACTGTAGCAGTGATCATTCAAACATCTACTGTTATGGTAGGTTCAACTTATACAACTGTACTATGTTCTTCATATTGATCACTGCTGCAATTGCCTTAGCTATATGGGTAGATTACTATAACTAGCTATATTTGGTAGCAAAGCATGATCTAGACCTAGAGAAGGAATCCAACTTTTAGTGCTCCATGAAAGTATGTTCAGAGGACTTTGAGGACTAAGTAGCAGCTTCTACAATACTCCTATAATTTGACTCCTTCCAAAAAGCCATAGAAGAAGCCAAGATCTTTGTAGAGGGGGTCTTGAACCTGTCTGGAATATATTTGTTATGGTGAGTATAACAAAAAGTAGTAGTCATAGACAACACTTTGGAAATGGTCTGTCTTGACACCAGTTATCCCTCCTTCTTACCTTCACAAAAAATGAACAAATGATCTGAAAGATTTAGTAATTTCAAGATAGTAGCTGACTTATCTGTGAGTATCCAAGGTATGGCGTATCCTGTCTCCCTCATTTTTGGTTCAGGAAAGAAAACAGGGAAATGGATAGTCTGACTTCTAGTAAACTCAAATACAGAATTAGTTCTTGAAAAAACTCTGTTGTTGTGGAAAATAAGGTTGGGTTAACTCACCATAGGAGCTTGCAACTCAGATACCCTTCTTGCAGAGGTCAGAGCAATCAATAAAACTGTTTTCCATGTTAAGAATCTCAAGTCATCCAGATTAGATGGTGCAAATGGAGCAAGTGTTAGTTTCTCTAACACAAAATTAAGATTCCAAAGAGGGGCCACTGGTTTACTTGGAGACCTCTTATGCAAAATCCGTTTCAAGAACATTTCAACATGCAACTGCCTTGAAAGAAAAGAATCTATTGGCAGACATGCTGAAATGGCCAATAAATGAACCTTGATAGAGGAATAAGAAAGGCCATAGGATAGTAACTCACAGAAATATTGTAAAACCAGAGAACAAGTAGCCCTGAATGGGTGATGTTTATGTTGCTGGCACCAACTTGAGAACCTTTTCCATTTGCTAACACTTGATTTTCTAGGAACGGGCTTTCTTGCCTCCATTAGTACCTGCAGCACATGCTCAGATAACAGGTGCCTAAAGGAATTAAGACCCCATCATCCCGGCAGTCAACTGAAGATGACTGATGTTGGGGTGTTTCAAAGACCCCTGTTCTTGTATGAGTATATTCATTCTTTGAGGAAGCTTGTGGTAATTGCTCCTGGCCATTTCCAAAAGAAGGGAGAACCACAGTTGCCTGGGACAGAAGGGATTTGCCACAATGATCTTGGGGAATTCCTTCTGAATCTTCAGAAAGAGTGGAAAGACATACAGGAACATTCCTGTCCAAGAAAAGAAAAGGCATCTGTTTTCCAGGCCTTCTTGCATGGAGTCCTGAAACAGAATTTTGTTCAGAGAGGAGGCAAAGAGGTGTACTTGAGAAACTTGTCACAGATAAATTAAATTTTGTAAGACACCCAGATCTAGTTCACATTCATGAGGGTCTGCCTTAGTCGTGCTCAGTTTGTCTGCCACACTATTTTGCTCTGATGGAATGTAGGGTACCTGTAGAGTGAGATTGTACTGTGAAGCTGACTTCCAAGCTAACATGGCTAGTCTGCAAAGTGGTTATGACCTGGTCCCCCTTGCTTGTTGATGTACCACATGACTGTGGTATTGTCTGTAACCACCTGAAGAGGTCCTGGGGACCAAAGATGGTTCAGAGAATTGAATGCCTTGATCAGGGCAAGCATCTCATTGAGATTTATGTTCATACATCTTTCCTTGGTATCTCACACATGCTGTGCTTTTATTTCTACTGAAACTGCTTCCCAAGCAATGTCTGAAGCATCTGTGGTGACTGACTGCTTTGGAACAGGCAGTGAGAGAGAAAGAAAGATCTTGATTTAAGGATATCTATTGTCTCCACCAAGTAATTTCTCTTCTGACAAACCCCAGTACTGTGATCTGAAAAGATAAAGCATGTTGATGCTTTGACCAAAGAGATTTCAGATATTATTGTATCCTTCTCATGTGGAGTCTTGACAGGGGTATCATGAGAATTATTGAAGCCATGATATCCAAAATCTGGAGGTATTCCCTAGCAGTGACCAACGTCTGAGTGGATGAACTTAGAAATAGATCTAAATAAAATATTTTTTTTCCTGTTGAAAAAAAAAGCTTTTTCAACTGAGGTATTTGGTTGATATCCCAGGAATACAATGCTGTGTGAGGGAGTCAAGAAAGACTTTTGAATGTTCTCTTGGAATCCCAGCTTGTACAATAGCCAGATTCTCCACAGGATCATCTTCTAGAACCCACCATTGTGAAAGCCTCAAAATACTCAACTGGCTAGAACTCCCCCTGACCCTTCAAGTCAACCAACTTGCACTTGCTCACAAAGTACTACATCACCCAGGCAACACACCAGCCCTGCAACAACTACTCCAGCCTTATACCACTACCAGATCCCTGACATTATTATAGCCACTTCCTCTCTGAAATTTGGAACTCCCTTCCAGCCCACATAATAAATAACAACTCCACCATCCAATTCAAAAAACTACTCAAAACACACTTCCTAAATCACAGATTATGTACCTGTACTACCCCTGGATAGTAACTTATATGTCTCTGTTTCTAGCAACTAGAGTAACAGCTTATATATGGCCTTTGTAATGTCTGCATGGGGTAATCATACCATTGAACACTGTAAAGAAACCTAAAGGACATAGTATGTTTCTCATGTGTAGAAATGAGTTATGAAGTTATCTGTTGGCAAATACACTCTTTGGTTAACTCACTATCTTATATGTACTATACTTCTATAAGAAGCATAAAGATTGTACTCTATATATTATTTAATGAACCTTTTGGTTAACATGTCTTTCTCTTGTTAATGATTTTACTGGTCTGGAGCTTTTCTCCCCGGGCCACCACTGAAAATGGATATATATCCAGTTGGACTCTCCCAGTTAACAAATGTAAAATAAATAAATAAATAAGTACAAGAGATCTCTCACCCAAGAGAGAGATTCCTGACTTTTTAAAAAGACTCTACAAAGATAAGCAAGTCATCTATATATAGAAAAATATGGATGCCATGTAGCCTGTAATTAGCTATAGTTGGATCTAGACACTGGGAACACTCTTAGTGCAGTTAATAGTCAAAAGGGTAAGGCAAAAGAGAACTGATAAAGTGATCCAGACACACAAAACTTTAAGAAACACCTGAAGTCTAGATGAATAGGAATGTGATGACAAGGATCGTTTATGTCTAATGTTACCAAGAAAAGGCAACAGGTTGTGAAGTGACATCATTTTGAATTTGGGCACTACCACAAACAGGTTTAGGAAAACAAGACCCAGAAATGGACTCTGAGTGTTTTCTTTTTTGACACTAGGAACATCTTTGAATAAAACCCCTTCCCACCTGGGAGGGAAAGTCTAGTTCTAGCACTCCTTTGGACAGCATTTGACAAAGAACAGGTGAAAACAAAACAGTCTGATCCACGGGATGAGGAATGACCCCCTGGAAAGGAGGAATTTCCTTCCACGGCTATCTGTAACCCTGATTAATGATTTTTTTAGGACAGGAGGAATGAGTGTAGGCACTGAAAAATTATTCTATAACAGCTCATAGTATTGTTTGAGGGACTGAGAAACCTCAGTGTTCTCCCACTGAAAGCACTGGACACTCTAACAATAGTCTCAGAGAAATAGAAATCCCCACAGAGAGAATCAGAAAGAGAGCTCATCTCAGAGTCCAAATCAGAAATTTGAGTCAGTGTAGACAAATGCTTGGTTTTCTCTTCCTTTTTGACAGGAAAAATGGGGTGAAGTGCATTACTAATGTCAGCCACTGCTTCCCAAGGGATGGGCACAGCATCCGGATACAACAGGAAACCTTCCCTGTTCCTCTCCCAGGACTGACAAGAGTGATTTTCCTTTGCCTATTAGCTATTTAAAGAAGTAACATATGATGGTACCTTACTCTAATGAAGTTCTAGGTCATGGAATGAAAGCACTAAATCTTATTTATTTACTTGGTTTATTTTTTTTATTAAAATTGTGGAAATCAATGTTGTTCATTTCTCTGGTTCCAGAGTGGTTGAGGTGTTCTAGTGTGCTAGTGACGTTGTTTTCATTTTTGGTTAAAACATGCAAAAATGCCAGTAAAGCTGCCAGTCCACAAAATTTTCTTTTGACAGAAAAAAACACAGTAAAAAGCACTATGGCAGCCCCACAACCTTAAAATAAACACAATTTATCCACAGAAAATAGTTTATATGTTAGATAAGACTACTTTTAAACTAACAGAAACAATGAGTGCTGGTTTAAAAGTATATTAAAGTCTTGAGGCAATACATTAAAACACATCAATCCTAGCTTTAAAATAACTTTCCTGAAGTGGAAAGTAATTAAACTTTAGTAAAAAAATAAGAAAATGGAATGTTTTTCCTCCAAAAGGAACTTACCTGTCCAGCTATGGAAAACACAAGCTGACCATCGATCCTCAAAAGCCTCAGGAGAGCCTACGCTTTGGTGTCAGTAAAGCTCTGAAGGGCTTTGTGCCTAGACTTGTCTTTTAGTCAGCTCAGCTTGGTCTGCTTGACAGTTTTGGCATGTCAAGATACCCTGAAGCTTTGGAAGCTGGCCGGCTGTTATATCCTTGGCAGGATATAAAGCATATAGCTAAGGCTACTGCAGCAGTGATCAGTAGGAAGAACATCTCAGAACTCATTTAAAGAAGCCATAGAAAGTAAAGTTCTAAAGTTCTACCCATCTGCTCTCAACAAAACAAGTTAAACGAAGTATGCTCACTTGAAACATGTTCCTTTTTTAACAGTGTTCCTTTTAGCAGGGTTTACATGCATTGCACCATTTGTTGGAATTGGATTTCAGTGTGGATGGAAGAGGTGCATATATTTATTTATTTAGGTGTTTGCTTATTTATTTTTTGTTAGGTAGGTAAGGTTCACTAATCTCCGACTACCCCTTTTTTCAGGAGTAACTCAGGAATACTTACTTGGTTGAGTGATTTGCTTAACCTTACACAGTACGTACATGGCTTATGAAGAAATCAAATCCTGGATTGCAGAAAAATTTTATTGAAAACTTACAGCATTAATCCTTTGCATTAAATAGTCAAGCCACATGAATAATAAAGCCATTTAAAAGAACTAATTTAATAATTCACAACCAATTAGCAGTCTGCAGTGGGCTATTGATAAATTAATTCAGGGTTCCCTCTGACATAACATTTATAATGAGAGATAGCTAAATGGCCATTTGTGCTTTAATTATGTGCTATAAATGTTAGATTTCATTTCATTAACTCACATGAAGAAAATAAGACATAATGCAGTCAGTTTATCTCAAAAAAGTAATCTTTGAAGATAGTCTAAACAAAAGGTTCCCAGACTGTGTCACAGTGGGCATTATTCAAACCACAGAAAAGTCCCAAAGGCTACCCTCTAAATATAAGAAAAATACTTTGCAATTTCAATACAAAAAAGCACATGCTGCATTATACAGATACAGAATGACCCTTCCCCAGTAAACAGTGCTTGAAATAATCAAGAGTTTTAATCTTTTGCTGTTGATTTACAAATACATGTACTTTTAAGCTTTTCCATTTTACATGCTCTTACATAAAATATTCTATGGTTACAATGCATTCAAACATTCTTAGGCTTCTCCTAAAACTTTTAAATCGGGGTCAGGTCTCCCCAGCAAGGTTACTTCAGCATATGAGATTGTATTCATGTCAATCAATCAACAGACATTTCTTCAATTGCATATAGATCTAAAAAGAATTGTGCTGAAATACATTTTGGCATTTTTCAAAAGCATTAATTTTTAAGGGACAAGCCTTCCCCGCACCCATCCTCACTCTGAAGGGCAACCCCCTCCACCAACTATATATATATATATATATATATATATATATATATATATATATATATATATATATATATATATACCTACTCTGATGTCATATGACAGCAGAGAAAAGGGAAAACTTTGCTGTCACCAAGGTGTTTCAGCACAATTTCTCTGATCTATAGATATATTGCATTCCTTTGATATCAACTGGTCTAAGCCAAATAGAACAGAATCAATATAATATTAACAAAGAATATTTTGTTATTGGTTGTACACATTTAGCAATATTACACTGTTACAGGAAGAACAGATATGTGACTGTTTCAGTATGGTTTTAAATGAAATTTGAAGCATAAGACAGCTGTTAAAGTGAACTAACAGAGATGATTTTGTTTTAGGTGGTTAGGTGGTTTGGTGTTTGTTATTCTACCATTGTACCTATAAGAGGACCACTTTTAACTTTGAAGAATGAGATATACATGAAAAAGTCGATGAAATTTAGGCATGCCAGCAAACTACAAGAGCTATTATATGTCTCTCTCTCTATGCAGATAGAAAGGTAGATAAATAGATAAAGGTATAGACAGACATACAGATAGATATAGCTGCATGTATACAGTGGAATAAAAGAGACTACTGTTTGCTTTGCATCCTATAAAGACACAAAAGCAGCATAGCAAAGGTTTGCAGATTTAATTGGCGGTCAGGCAAGCAAGAAAATTCTAAGCATATTGGGAGATGTGCATTTCTAAAAATAAATATTATATTGTATTATGAACTTTAGCATATTGTGAATCTATAAAATTTAATGTGAAGTAATGCCAGCTTTTTAGCATAATTATGCAAATAGAAATGTTGCCATGTTTGAAGGAGAATGTGATGTTTTAGCATAATTATTCTAACAAAAGTTGGCATTACTTCTCATTAAGTCCTACAGATTTACAATCTGCCAAAGTTCAAAATGTATATTTTTAGAAATGCATTTCAGTTGGTAAAGCTTTGCTCCCACAGCCCTCTTACACAGTGTACATAAAAAGGGGAATGACAGCAACAAGGCTTTCTAGCACAAGTACTTCACTAAAATACAGGCATGTTGTCATTTGTTGTTTGTGTCTGCATCTACAGGCAGCTGCTTACAAAGAGCCAAACATAGTCAGCTTTAGGAATGCAGAATAGTATAACATTTGCTGAACTGTCTGCTGCAAGCTGTTTTGCTAGATAGTTTCTGCCTAAGAAGTAGGTCTAGATTATGTGCAGTATAAATATAAAAAAGGAAAGGGACTTAAGGATGGAGTGCTTTGGAATGGAGGGGACTGGAACCTCCAACACTGTAAGAAATGCAGAGAAAAAAGTAACAAATGATTGCAATATGTATGTATAATTTCCGGCATAGGCTAATTAAAAAAATCATAGTAGTTACATCTGCAAAAATGATATTTTTTGCAGCATTGTTTTTTGTTTGGGTTTATACTGCTGAATGCATATTAGCAAACCTCTATTGATACATATTTCTGCATGTTCCTTGTCTACTGTGGAAAATGATATGCTAGCCTAACCCTTACTTTCTCAAGTCTCATTTTTTTTTCTATTTTGCAGTTAACTGTAATGCTTACTCAGATATTGACCACTATCATATCTGTCTTGACTTTGATTACTGCAAAGGTGTGCATTGTCAACTATGGGAAATTTTTTTGCAATGTACCATTTTATGTATTACGAATTACTGACAGAACAATGTACATACTATATAGCCATTAGTGACCATTTACTTACCATGCCCACCTCTGTAGCTCTGGCTTTCCTTTAGAATCATCAGTCATCTCATGTCACCGTGATGGCATAGCTATCACAATTTACCAACAGGCAGCACATAAACAGTTCTGAGTTTGAAGCTAACCATCAAAATGTGCATCTTCTAATATTATCCATCAGTAAAAAATAAAATGAATTTGTAGATAATATGAATATATGAATGCTGTTATCAATGGTAAACTGACCTACAACAAAGGAAGCTTGTCCAGCTTATATAAGTTAATTGTAAATAATAATAATAATAATAATAATAATTTTGATGCAAAATTCTGGAACTTTTTAGATAGTGTATTAAGTGACTCAATAGATGTTAAGTATAAAACTTTGTTACTTAAATTAATTAGTCAAACTTCTTCAAGTTTATATTATAAAGTTTTATTTGGAAATAATAGAATGCTTGTTACTCCATATAAAATCTCTAACTTTAGTAAAATGACTTATTCAGTCTGTTGAAGATGTAGTAAATATATCTGAGCTGATTAGACACACATGTTTATGGATTGTGAAAAATTAAATATATATTAGGAAGAGATATGAATGTATTTTAAGGGGTTATGGTCTGATAATTGTTTTTTAACAAATCAATAATACTAATGAATGCTCCACTTCCTTTAGCTGTAAAAAAAAAAAAAAAAAAGAAAACTGTTAGAGTCAGCTGGCAGTAGGTAGAAAAGTTATTACAAATACTTGGGAATCATATTCAGTTCCTACATTCAAAGAATTTTTAAATTTAACAGCAATACTATGTAAAACTAGAAAAGAAGTGGTCAGAACAAGCTCTGTAAATCATAGTAAGACTTTTACCAGTTGGAATAGCCTTGAAATGTTGATATTGAAATACCAAGACTTTCAATGTGCTAATTTTATAAGACTACTTTGATGATCTAATGTATTCCTAACATTGTATAACAGCAGGTGATGTTGAATGTGTTCCTTTCTGTGTGTATATATATATATATATATATATATATATATATATATATCTATATATATATATATATATATATATATATATATATATTATAAATATGTTAAATTAATAAAAATGTTATTAAAAAATGATACTTTTTCTACTCCACTGTGTAACAGGGATTAAGTTCCAAGTGTCTGGAAACAGAGTTTAGAAGGTGTTGCAAATATTGTAAAATCATAGCTTTTTTGTTGTTTTCTATTTATTTATTTTTTATTTTTTTTGTTTTTATTTTTTATTTATTAAATACTGTAAAAGCCATACAATGTTGAAATATGATCCATATGGCATGGTTTTGCACACACTTTTTTCTTGAAAAAGACTCCGTCTGATCTAGATGATCCAGGAAGTTTGAACCTGGTAGAATTTATTGTACTCTTCTAATTATTTATTGTACTCATCTATTTATTCATCTATTTATTTTTAATCAACTCTCTAAATAACCAAGGATATTTCAGTCAGAAATAGCAAGGAGAAATCTTTGGACACCTGACTGGACAGATGACGCAGCTTCTGGAGATGTTGAAACCTATTTGTCATTCGCTGACAAGACCCGCCTCCAACTTTTCATTACCAGGCAACCAGGAGGCATGCCATTTAGGAAAAGTGGATAATGGAGAAGGCACTTGGCATTCATATAGTGAAGATGGAAATATTAATTGTTCATGTTTTGACAGCAGAAGGACTCTAGAACTGCTACAAATGATGGAAATGGCTTCCATGAGTGGTAGTTTAGAGAAATGGGTTTGAGGGAGCACCAACAGAGTGCAAGGTGACTATCATTCTCAAAATGTGAACTTTGGGCATAATGAACTTAATTTGGATGTGTGGCTAAAGCAGAATGTCACTTTTGATAAATTTGTACCGACAGATGATAACAGTGAAACGGACACTTATTCTAACAATTTAAATAAGCTGCATGATTTATTGTATACATTTAAGATGCTGAATGCTGATAATGCTTACTTAAAAGAGTGCATTAGTTTAAAAGTGGTACCAAAAGGTTTGAGAGGAAGGTCTTGGAAAAAATGTTAAGAAGTGTTAAAGAATTTAGTGAGAAAGCTATATATGTTATTTTACCGTTGATGTAAATTGTCCTCAAGTATAATTTTATTTACTTTGAGGGAGAATTTTTTAGACGATTGAAAGGTGTAGCAATAGGGGCTATGTATGCCCCCACATTTGCAAATTTAGTGCTCTCATGGTGGGAAAGCAAATTTGTTTTTAATTCCAAATATAAAGAATGTTGGGTACTTTATAAGCAGTTTTTGGATGACATCTGCCTTTTTTGGGTGGAAAGCAAAGATAAATTTAGTGAATTTTTTGAGTGCATTTCCAATAGTACTGAATTTTTGACATTTACCTACAAAATAGGTTATGGACACAGATTATTTAGATGTTAGCATTACGACAGATGATGTGAATAATAAAATTTTGTCAAAAGTTTATAGGAAGGATACATATTGTAACTCCTTTCTACATTATCATAGTGCACATCCATATTCTCAGAAAAAGGGTATTCTGAAAGGACAATATGTGTGGGGTAGCAGGATGACCTCAGAGGATACTGACTTTTTGTAAGAAAGTGAGTTGGTAAGATCTATGTTCTTAGAAAGAGGATACCCCGAAGTATAATTAAAGGAAATATTTAATGAGGTTCTTAAACATAGAAAGGATAAATGTGCACCCATTCTGCATAAAGATGATGTATTAGAGGGGAATAATCCTTCCAATAATAATTTGAAAGAAAGTTACGAGAATATTTTTATTTTGGATTATAGTGGAGATGCTAACACTATTAAAGAATTAATTAAGGAAGAGTGGGACAGGTTTTGTGGACTCTCTGATTTAAATAACAGTTTTGATAAGCCCTTAAAATTTGTGTTTAGGAAAGGGAAATGTATTAAGAATATTTTAGAAGGAAAGGGTAGTAGCAAAAGGAACAAGAAATTTGGGACATATAAATGTGGGTCTTGTTTACAATGCCCATATATGTCTAACACTTCGGAGATTTTTATCCCTAGTAGGAAGAAGCATATTACATCAAAGCTGTACTATAATTGTGAATCTAAAGGGCTGGTTTATATTGCATTATGTAATAAATGTGAAGGATTTTATGTTGGCAAAATTGAAAGATGCATAAAATGAAGAATTTATGAACATATATATGAAATTAGAAAAAATAATATTAAGGAATGCATTATATAAACACACCCAAGGATGTAATAATGCTTCTTTTGTATTTTTTGTGTTAGAAAAGTACAAGTAGATATAAGACGGGGGCCGTGGGAGACCAAGTTAGGAAATAGATAAGTATTTTGGCAATTATTTCTTGAAGTCAATAAATGGCCAGGTCTAAACAAAATGGTCTCCCTAGCACCCGTATTGAAACTAAGACCAGCAAAACTTTAATTTATGTTCAAAGTATTTCTGAGATTTTTTTAATTAAATTATTT
Source organism: Protopterus annectens (assembly GCF_019279795.1). Classification (NCBI taxonomy): domain Eukaryota; kingdom Metazoa; phylum Chordata; order Ceratodontiformes; family Protopteridae; genus Protopterus; species Protopterus annectens. The sequence continues at coordinate 775,397,949 of NC_056737.1, read as the reverse complement.
AACAATAAAAAATTTTAAGGATTTTTAAGAAGTTTTTAGTATCTAAACACCCTCACTCATTTAATTAAAAATAAGAAACGTTTTTAACATTTTTAACATTTACATCTGTTTGATTTATTTAAACACAATTCTGAGTGTGTTTATATATTTTTTGGTCACTAGAGGTCAGCATTGCTTTATATATGACAACCTTTTTATTACTTTTAATTTGGTATAAAGACTCTTCTTCTTCCTCTTTCGGCTTTTCCCGGTTAGGGGTCGCCGTAGCAGATCAACTGTCTGCTCATGACTGGCAGTGGAGTTTTACGGTATCAAGTTGCCAGCCCGGCACCCAACCTTCCAAAGAAGGCACACACACACACACACACACACACACACACACACACACACACACACACACACACACACACACACACACACACACACACACACACACACACCTAGGGCCAATTTAGAGTGTCCAGTCTACCTACAGCATGTCTTTAGGAAGTGGGAGGAAACCAGAGCACCCAGAGGAAACCCATGCAACCACAGGGAGGACATGCAGACTCCACACAGAAGGCACCCCAGCCGAGAATCGAACCAGAGAACATCTTGCTGTGAGGTGGCAATGCTAACCGCTGTGCCACCATGGCCGCCCTTAATTTGGTATAAAGAATATAGCTTTTAAATGATTTAGATATACTTTTATAATATGTAATTAATAGGGAATATGTTTATTTTGTTCATGAATTTATGTATTTTATATTTTGATATGTATTTTAAATGGTTTAGTAGGGCAAAGTTTAGTAATGCTTGTGAAAAATGTAAATACATTTGAATTTATTTGGAGCTAATTATGTTTTAATTTTTAGGGGTATAAAGGTGATTATTGGGCTAAGCTGAATCATCTGATAAAGTTGTAGATGAAAACGTACTGGTTGTGTTCAGCGTTAGTGGATATTACATGGACTTGTGGTGCTTGTGAAATAAACGTGTTTAAGGATGGATTGCGGCCATCCAAGTGCTTTGTTATACATTTGTGGTCATTTTTAAGCACTTTTCCTCCTTCTTTCTTGGTTAGAGTTTAGAAGATGTTGCAAATATTGTAAAATCATAGCTTTTTTGTTGTTTTCTATTTATTTATTTTTTCATTTTTGTTTTTATTTATTAAATACTGTAAAAGCCATACAATTTTGAAATATGATCCATATAGCATGGTTTTGCACACACTTTTGTTTTTCTTGAAAAAGACTCCATCTGATCTAGATGATCCAGAAAATTTGAACCTGGTAGAATTTATTGTACTCTTCTATTTATTTATTGTACTCATCTGTTTATTCATATATTTTTTTTTAAATAACTCTCTTGTCCACTCCTGACCTGTCCTCCTGTAGGCTGCTAGCTATGCTCGTCGGCGTGTAGCTCTAATAACCAGGCACTGCTCAGTAGAAATTTTCTAGCTTCTGTTTGTGCTCCATCCTCTCTGGGCACTTTTCATTGCTGTAAGAATCTCCCTGCCCCTAAAGTAACTGCAAACAAGATTTCCGCTCCACTTTGTATACTGACTGCCTCTCCCTAAGGAATACAGAGTCTAGCTTCTGTTTGTGCTCCATCCTCTCTGGGCACTTTTCATTGCTGTAAGAATCTCCCTGCCCCTAAAGTAACTGCAAACAAGATTTCCACTCCACTTTGTATACTGACTGCCTCTCCCTAAGGAATACAGAGTCTAGCTTCTGTTTGTGCTCCATCCTCTCTGGGTGCTTTTCATTGCTGTAAGAACCTCCCTGCTCCTGAAGTAACTGCAAACAAGATTTCCACTCCACTTTGTATACTGACTGCTTCTCCCTAAGGAATACAGTGTTTAGCTCCTGTTTGTGCTCCATCCTCTCCGGGAGCTTTTCATTGCTGTAAGAACCTCCCTGCCGCTGAAGTAACTGCAAACAAGATTTCCACACCACTTTGTATACTGACGACCTCTCCCTAAGGACTACAGAGTGTATATAACTGAACTGTGCTTCTTTTCTCCATAAATATTTTTTTGCAATACTGTCCTAGTAAGGTTCAGCCACTTGCTTACTAGCATCCTGCTGCCATCTGCAATCCCGTCTTTTTCCCCATTTTTTCTTTCCCTTTCCCTGGCCATTTTTTCTGGTGATACCTTATAGGCATTTTAAAGTTTGGCCACTAGGTGGCAGTGTTAATCTTCTATTCTTAAATTTTCCTTACGATAGCCCAGTGCTAATTCTTCTCCCAGTGTATTTTCCCTGCTTAGCATGACAGAATTTAAATATAATTCAACCAAAATAATATTTAGCTAAGAATTTATTTGGTTTATATTATTTAGCTTTTGTTAGTGTTAAATCCAATTCAAATCAAAATAATATTTTTTTTTTTACCTAGAATATATTTGGAGTGACAAAGCTCCCCTCTTAAACATCTGCATAGGCCCTTATCTCCAAACTTTCTCTCTAGCCCTTTGTCTTATTTTAACCATACTGATTGTTTCTTCTTACCTTTACCTCCTCCTCCTTGGCTCTACTGCTCCGTTCACCCTGCGGGCTCACTCTACTCCCCTACCCTGCTTCCAAATCCCACCCACCCCTAGACCTTCTACACTTATGATGAATAAGTCACAACCACCTACACCCACATCCAATCAACATACCCACCCCCATAATCAAATTATCCATTCTAGCCCAACCTTTACACTGACCCCACCCCACTCACTCCACTAAACCCAATCTCTCTTAAGAAACTGTCCCTACACCTTCTCAGCATAAACCTACCTACAAACCTATCCTAATAAATACCATGCCTACCAAACCAGCCTCTTTTCTAACTCTAATACAAATTTGTATCTCCTTATCCTACTTGCACTATTTTATCAGACCTCTTTCTGCCACTCACACTCCCTCATTTCACTCAGCTATCTCATCCTATTTACCACACACACACTCCTATATCTGCATATCTCCTAGCTCAACATTACACTCTTCCCTATAAACTAATATCGCAGCCCAAAAACACAACTCAAATGTATACTACCCCCATCTCAATAAAGCTTGCAACCCATATAATAGTTACTAAGCTACTTAAAAACCTTTTCTCCCGCATTCACAATTCTATCTCTATCCTCGTCTCTGGAGACATACACCCAAACCCTGGCCCCTCTCCCTCACATAATTCTAATTCCCTATCTCACCCCCTTCACTCAGCTGGAAAGATCCCTCCACTTCACAGCATAAATCAGAGCATATGTAATAAAATCCCTAACCTCCATGCCTGTCTTCTCTGTAATAAATCTGATATTCTTTCTATCTTCAAAACCTGGCTTAAACATCATATACAAGACTCAGAATTGATACCACCCAACTATTGTATTATCAGAAAAGACAGAACACATAAAAAAGGGGGAGGTGTCACTCTCCTCTACTCCTCATACCTCTCAGTTACCCCCTACTCCAAACCTATTCCTAAATTTGGTAATGCTGAATTAATTCTAGCCCTTCTTCAGATAAATAAACATAAACGAATCTGCATTGTCATCTTCTACATCCCTCCTGGTGACAATGTCCCAATTCTCGAGGACATTCTCTCCTGGTTCTTTACCAATATCAGCAATGAAACTATAATCTTGGGTGATGTTAACACCAACTGGGACAATATTCAATCACCAACTAAAAATAAATCTCTCTAATTTCACTCAACTCATTAACTCCACAACTAGACCTTCCAAAGACTTCCTCTCTGGATTGGATTCTAGTTTCCCATCCTCACTATACCTCTGATAGTGATACCCTTCCAGACCCACTAGGTGACTACCTTACCACTTTCGCCCATCATCTTCCCTCCTGTCTACAACTATCCCACACCTATACCACTATTCAGCACCTAAAAAACTTTAACCCCAATGCATTCTCAGATGCACTAAAAAGAACTAACTGGAACCCACTAAAAACATTATCCCTAGAAAATGCTGTTACCTACTTTAATACAATCTTCTTAAACCTGCTAGACTCCTTTGCCCCATGGAAAACAAAATGCATAAAAAGTAACTCTGTCCCCTGGTTAACCAAGAATACCCTAGCCACCATGCGACTCTGTGATAAACACCAGCATAAAACTAGGACCATCATCTCCCTTAATGAATATAAAATGCTTTGCAACAAAGTTAAAAAACTTATTATCTCAGACCGTAAAGCCTATTTCTCCACACTCCAAACCAATCACAACAATAATCCTAGAAAATTCTGGGATGGAATCTCCTCTCTCCTTAACCCAGATAAAAAAGAAAATCCATGCCCCGACCCAAATGCCTTCGACTCAGACATAGCTATACAATTCAACCCATTCTTTACCGACTCCATAGCCAAACTAACATTATTCTTTGCTAATAATCCTGCTTCCCCCACATCTACGTCCACATATCCCCTTCTCCTCCAGTACCTCCAGCTCTCAACCTCCCCCCTTCTCCATGAACCCTATCCTCATCTCTACTATAAAAAGACTTCTTCTAAACTTGAAACCATGTTCTAATGCCCCTGATGAGATACCCTCCTACTTCCTAAAGATAGCCACAGAAGCCATTGCCTTCCCTATATACATCCTAATAAATCGATCAGTCTTAGAATCCCATGTTCCCCACCTCTGGAAAAAGGCCTGTATTATTCCACTCCATAAGGGTGGCAACAATAATGGTGTCTCTAACTTCCATCCCATTGCTATCTTATCCCCTATTTCAAAACTTCTCGAAAAATGCATTCACTTTCAACTTCTTCCCTATGTTATAAATAACAACCTTCTTACTCCCACCCAGCATGGATTCCACCCAGGCCATAGCACCACCACCGTCCTTCTCTCCTTCCTAGAAACTGTAAACAAAGCCCGTGACTCCAGTCATATTGTATTCACCCTCCTCTTAGACCTCTGTAAGGCCTTCGATACCATCTCTCACAACCTTCTCCTTACCAAACTCTCTAAATCTAACCCACTCCCCTATCAACTGGTTCACCAGTTACCTATCAAATAGGCAACAAGCAGTTAAGTGTAATAAACCTGTTTCACCATTCCTAAATACTCCTACAGGTGTGCCCCAGAGCTCAATTCTATGTACCCTTCTATTCAATATTTTTATTAATGACTTTTACCATGCCATCCCTAATGCCAGCCTCATCCAATACGCTGATGACTCGACAATAATCTGCTCTGCCACCTCCACTTTCTCATTAACAAATTTAACCCAAGACGCCATATCTTCTACTGAACAATGGATGCTAGACAACCATCTAGCACTGAATGCAACCAAGACTAAACTAATGATATTTTCCCCATCTAAAAGCATCACCCTTGACAAAAACTCTTTCTGTATCACCAGCCAAAATAATACACCTATAGAAATAGTCTCCACAGCTAAACTGTTAGGAATCCTCATTGATGATCAGCTAAATTTTGACAGCCACCTATATGCAAATATCAAAAAAAAACATAAGAAGCTTGGCATGCTTTACCGCCACAACCATTTCATCCCTCCATCCACCAGGCTCATTCTTGCTAATACATACCTTATCCCTTCCCTTATGTATGGTGCCTCCATCTTTACTAATCTGCAATCCTCCCTCAAGTCAAAACTCTCCTCCTGTTACTATAAAATCTCAAAATTTGCAACAGGCCACAGATCAAACACCCATCACTGCATTTCCCTGCACCAACTGAACTGGCTTGAGATGTCCAATTATCTTACCTATATTCAACTTATCCAAGCACATAAACTCATTTTCAGTACCTCTCTCTGTACCTCCCTTGCCTCTACCTTCCAAATGCATCTACCTAACAGATGTCTTCGATCTAACTTCCAAAATCTAATAGAGCTACATAAATCTGCACATCCTCTAGGTAAACATCTTCTGTCCTTCTGCCTTGCACACCACTGGAATTCTCTCCCACCCCTTATCTGTACCACTAACAGTCTCTCTATTTTCAAAACCTTACTTCACTCACAGCTAACCTCACAATGGGAATGTTCTTGCTCCCATCCTACATAAATTCCTTAACTTTACTGCTCGCTACAGCTAATACATCTGCTAATAGTCTCTGTTAGCCTTATAATTCTTGCAAGTATTAGCATACTCTATAAGATCCTTAATTTGTTTGTGAAGAATTTTTCAAGCATTTGCTCCCTCAATTGCCAATTTTCTGTAACTGTTACTAACATGCATTTTTCTAACTCTCATGTAATAATTTTGTATGTTTTCCTAACTTTGTAATTTTATAATTTTCTATTTTATAATGTTGTAATCTGTAATACAGTACTGTTTTGGAGCTTTTCTCCCCAGGATTCCATTGAAAATGGGCTCCTTATGGCCCAATGGATCATCCTGGCAAACAAACTGCAAATAAATAAATAAATAAATAAAATAAATAAACATTGACAACATTCTGGAGAAAGGACAAGCAGCTTATCAATATATAGTGCAAATGGCTTTAGGAAAGACGAAGTAAACTTCAGCTCTAGTCAGTGGCATCAGATATATCAGCTGACTACTCTAAAACGTTTGGAACAGATCAAGCAAGTAGCGAGAACTGATAGTGCTGCATATGGCTAGATCTTACCACCAATTTTACTGATATGGAGTAATCTAGAGAGTGAGAGGTTACACTTCCTTAGCACTTGTAACACTTATGTTGCATGCCTGTCTGGCAAAGTGTTGAAAATGCAAATGCTCCTGAGTGATGATGGGATTATGTGCATAGCCAAAGCTGAATGGCTTCTGCATCCATTCATTAAGTGTACAGCAGTCAATAATGAATTAATATAACAGTTTACCAGGATAGTCTGAGTGAGCAAAAATCCATTTCAACAGATACCTAGGAGAAAAACTTCAAAACTTACAAACAAGAAAAGCAAAAGAAAACAAAAATAGATATAACTGATATACATATATACGTACTTAATGAAAACGCATCAATAGATCTGACTTACATGTAATAATAAAAATGATGAGCATAAATGCAAGTACTTGTCATAATGAAAATACATGAATAATTCTATTTACAAATAGCTCATAGGATGAAAATGGATATACAACAGAGTGTGGAGTTATTAAGATAGAAGAGTGAGGAAGAAAACTTAGAATTAGTAAGTATAATATTAAGATGTTGTAGTGGAGGAAGTGGTCGAAAAAAATTAAGTAACAAAGAGGTGAAGGAAGGTTAGAGAATATATAGTGAGTAGGGGGAAAACATAGAGTAAATCCAGGTGAAAGGTAGGAATATCTCTCCATCGGTTGATGAACCTGAGAGTAAAGAAGATGGAAAACTATGAAATGAGGTAAAGAGAAGTCATGTATAAAGACAGGTCCACCGGAAGCTAAATACGTCAGGTGGCTGAAAGCTACTTGTTCCTCTAAAAGTTGTAGATGACTACAGGGTTCTGCATAGCTAGTTAACATAAAATTATAACCTTAGTTGTTTTTATAGTTTAATTCCAAAACTTCTGCACAGTTTTGAATTCAGACCTGAAAAAAGGTTTACATGAGGCAGAGAGAATGATGTGATAAAGTAAGAATAAAATCACCTTTTGGGATAGAAAATGCATCTATTGTGATCCCAGTTTTATTATTGTCTGTAAAGATACCAGCTACATTTTATGTGCATAGTTATGATAGACATAAACAAGTGGTTCAGCATGGCTCCAAAATCCCAAGTCTGAACCATATATAGTTTTATTGCACAGATCCCTATCTTCAGCCAGGACACCCTCAATGCTATCCTTTAAATTCTTCCCTTAGGCTGCTTCTTTAACCATCTGTGAATTTTGTTCCTGACTCATGGTTACAAAAAGCACAGTTCAGGGGCTGAGCGAAACAGCTTTTTGCCATACTGGTACATCAAGTTCACTGGATCTCCCAAGCTTAGGATTCCTGCTGCTAATCATAAAACTGACCCTTCCTTCCATAAAAGATTGACACAACACCTTCTTGTTTGTCTTCCTATGTAAAAGTAAAAAAAATCTCTTCTGTTTACTTCCTTCAGTGCCAGTGCAGGTCGCATTGAGTGTTCTCTGTCTCTTCTGCTTACTTCCTTCATTGCCAGTGCAGGTCGCTTTTAGTGTTTTCTGCCTCTTCTCCTTACTTCCTTTAGTGCCAGTTCAGGTCACTTTGAGTGTTCTCTGTCTCTTCTGTTTACTTCCTTCAGTGCCAGTGCAGGTCGCTTTTAGTGTTTTCTGCCTCTTCTCCTTACTTCAGTGCCAGTGCAGGTTGCTTTGAGTGTTCTCTGTCTCTTCTGCTTACTTCCTTCAGTGCCAGTGCAGGTCACCTTGAGTGTTCTCTGTCTCTTCTGTTTACTTCTTTCAGTATCAGTGCATGTCACTTTTAGTGTTCTCTGTCTCTTCTGCTTACTTCCTTCAGTGCCAGTGCAGGTCACTTTGAGTGTTCTCTGTCTTTTCTGATTATTTCCTTCAGTGCCAGTGCAGGTCGCTTTTAGTGTTCTCTGTCTCTTCTACTTACTTCCTTCAGTGCCAGTTCAGGTCATTTTTAGTGTTCTCTGTCTCTTCTATTTACTTCTTTCAGTGCCAGTGCAGGTTGCTTTGAGTGTTCTCTGTCTCTTCTGCTTACTTCCTTCAGTGCCAGTGCAGGTCGCTTTGAGTGTTCTCTGTCTCTTCTGCTTACTTCCTTCATTGCCAGTGCAGGTCGCTTTTAGTGTTTTCTGCCTCTTCTCCTTACTTCCTTTAGTGCCAGTTCAGGTCACTTTGAGTGTTCTCTGTCTCTTCTGTTTACTTCCTTCAGTGCCAGTGCAGGTTGCTTTGAGTGTTCTCTGTCTCTTCTGTTTACTTCTTTCAGTATCAGTGCATGTCACTTTTAGTGTTCTCTGTCTCTTCTGCTTACTTCCTTCAGTGCCAGTGCAGGTCACTTTGAGTGTTCTCTGTCTCTTCTGATTATTTCCTTCAGTGCCAGTGCAGGTCGCTTTTAGTGTTCTCTGTCTCTTCTACTTACTTCCTTCAGTGCCAGTTCAAGTCATTTTTAGTGTTCTCTGTCTTTTCTACTTACTTCCTTCAGTGCCAGTGCAGGTTGCTTTGAGTGTTCTCACTCTCTCTTCTGCTTACTTCTTTCAGTGCCAGTTGTTGTTGTGTCTTTTGGCTTTTCCCGGTTAGGGGTCGCCACAGCGGAACTCCGGTCCGCTAATGATTGGCATTAGATTTTTACATGCTGAGTTGCCAGCTCTGACGCACAACCTTCAACGAAGGTACACCCATTCATGCATGTCTCCACACAGAAGACGCTCTAGCTGAGAATCGAACAGGACAACATCTAACTGTGAGGCAACAATGCTACCACAGCACCACCACCTCGGATCCAGTGCAGGTCGCTTTTAGTGTTCTCTGCCTCTTCTGCTCACTTCCTTCAGTGCCAGTGCAGGTCACTTTTAGTGTTCTCTGCCTCTTCTGCTTACTTCCTTCAGTGCCAGTGCAGGTTGCTTTGAGTGTTCTCTGTCTTTTTAGGTTGTTCTCCTCCTGCCCTAATGTGAGTAGATACAACTCATGTGCTTCTTTCCTGTTCTTGCTTTGCCCTGTCACTGTAAAGGGTGCTTCAGAATAAAATGCATCATGTATACTTCTGTCTTGCATTGATTTTACCTCAGAAACTCTCATTAGTTCATCTTCTGTTCCTGTACTGACATCTTGGTTTCTTTTGCTCCATCATTGACACGTGCTTCTGAGAACAGGCAAAATCCTTTTTATTGTTGAACCACAATTAAATTATGTCTCCTCCATTTTTATCTCTGCCTTATTTAATTTTCAAGTTCTTTTTCCTCATTAACTTGATATACAAAACTATCTTCCTTTTGCTTTGAACTCTTGTATTTAGCTCCAGTCCAATTTCTTAATAAACTTTATACATAGAACCATCTCACCCTGCATAAAATTAATGTTTTGGCTCAACAGGAATTTCATTGGAACTCAGTTTAAAGGTACTACATTTCTCAGTAGCATTTCTTTTTCTTGTTCTTTTTATTTTTGTCCTCCCAATCATTCAAAGTGAATGAGCACCGCTGTTTAATTATCCTTTCATAATCCAAGCTGCTTTCCAATTACAACAAATGAACATTACCCTTTTACTTACTTTTTTCTGTTCCTTATCCCCCTAGAGAAAAGTGTCTTCAAACACACTTCATCTGCCTTTGATCCTTTTTAATTAATTATAGTTACCTCTTTCATTTTCATTTGTCTTCTCTAGTTACCTCTGAAATGGGAATATCCAGAATGCCCAATATTTAAGCAATTATTGCATTTGTTTAATTAATTATAGCAACCTGACCCACTAACTTGCTTTTTCTTCTTCTGTTCCCACCAAAAAGGGTATCTCAGAATACCTTTCATCTACCGTCATTCCTGGTACATTGCTTATAATTATGTTATCTAGAATCTTGATTTTTTGTCTTATGCCTACAGAAATTAGTTTTTAAGTCTGATTAAATATAGTTTATAACTGTTAACATTAGTACAACCTCTTTTACTAGCAATCTCCTTTCTTCAACACTCACATGCTGCTTAGACGTCTCCTCTTTTGTTGCTGTTTTAATTTGATATAGAGTTTAGAATTATTCCCAGGTTGTATATTTCCTTATTCCTTAAGTTTATTCCCTTAACATATACTCTGTCAGCTAGTGATTCCTCTTCTTTAGTTCTGATAATAACGTCTACTCTCTAATATAATATATACATGTGCTTGTTTAAAAAGGATTTATTTCTCTAGAGCCTCTGCCAAATGGCCTTGAATGAGAAGTGAACCATCGAGTAACACTAATTTATATACATTTCAATTAACTATGAACCTTTAAAGTTACAACAGGTTAAAATTACAAAAACATTCTCCAGTTTATTTCTACATTTAGCTTATATGGCCTATAAGTCATGTATTTAAAAAAATGTTTTCCGGTATAATGCCCATTGTTTAATACTGCCCTCAGATTAGATGAACATTGCCACAAGACCATATATCTCAATTGTAAAATATGTTTGCATTCCAAAAAAATGTTTAGCAACTGGACTAGTTAATCAGACTTTCCTTATATCACTGACATTCCGAGATTCTCTTCTTTACTGCCTTTTTTGTTTCACCTAAATAAACTTTTTTTTTTACAAGGGCACTCCAAAACATAAATCACTCCCTCAGATATATATCTTAGGTGTTGTGCAAAAATGAATTTATGTCCATTTACGACACACACTGTGCCATCCAGGATATACTTATATGCTTCACAGTGCCACCATTTAAAATTACCTTCTTTTCTTAATATTTTTATTCCCTCTCAATCCCCAGTCATTGGTATGTACCATCCTACCACCAGTTCTACTACTTCTTCTATAAATAAATTTTGGTTTCTTTCAAAGCACTGTTTTAATTCCTCATCCATCAATAATATATGCCAATTCTTCCTTATAATATGAACCATGATATAAGTTAGAAAGCTATGAATAAAAATACAGATGGGGCTATTAATATTATTATTAATACTACTACCTTGAGCTTTCTAAATACTAGATAGCATATTTTTAACATTACATCTTCTACTCTCTAACTTATAACATTTCCAAGCTACAATGAACTTCCTACCACATGTTTTGTAACACTTCCAATTTGTGCTAGCGTCGCATGTGAATCTCTTCCTTCCACTGGCTTTTACTCTTTCTTGTTGCTCTGTCCTAGCAGGCTGCAGTATTTTAGTGTGCAAGCCTCTCACTTCTACAAGTTCTTCTTTTGCAGATGCCCCGTCTGAAAAGGCTGTAATATTTTGGTATGAATTGCCTTTACTTTTTACAGGCTTTTTTTTCTGTTTCTGGACTAACATTGTTTACTAGATCCACTCTTCTTTATCTATTATCCAAAAGAAGGTTCTAGTTCCTTTAGGTGTTTTTTACAACTTTTGTCAAGAAATCTCATCAGTATTCCTCCACCATATCTTGTTAACTTCACTGAAATTAAGAATGAGTATTCGTGATATGTATTAGACTGCCCCCCCCCCCCCCCCCACAGTTATGAGGGTATGTGGCTTTAAATGCATCTTGTTGCTTTTCTTTCCTTTCATACCAGTAAACCAGTAAGCATTTGCCATAGCATTGCCAGTGGATCTAACACCCACTCACTATATTCGCTTTACATTCGGTTCCTTTGGTTGAAGGCTTAGTGGTACATGCATTTTAATTTGCCATGTGTTATTTAATATATACAAACTTAGTATAAGCTTTCTTTTTGTTTTTCTTACTAATGAGCACAGTTTTAGTATAACCATGGACCCAGTATTAGACACAAATCATTTCTGATTGGAATTGTATTTGTTGCTAATGTACATTATGTAGATTAAGGCACCTCTGCCTGTATCTGTGCTACTGTTAGAATAAATGGATGGACACTGTAGCCTTTCACTACTGGAGTACTTACTGTTGCTTTAAAACATGCCTCTATGATAGGACTGATGTTTGCATTCTCCAGAGTGAGGAGAGCATTTAGGGTGTGGAGGTTCTTGTTTAGTCTTCTAGTAATGAGCAGTTAACACCTGAATGTTGCTTTAAGGGTTTTATTTTTTGCTATGTTAATAGTTCTGTTATTTTTGACATTGCCTAAAACAGGATCTAAGGGGTGAATAACATTTTAGCCAATAACTGAAAGCCCAGGAGGGGCAGGTGCAGACCATTCTTGGCAAAGCAAAGTGGTCTGTTAACCATGTCTCCCATGCTGATAAATATTGTATTCTCTTGAAGTGACACCAGAAACTAAGCCAGTTATTAAAATCATTCATTTTTGTTCATACTGTGGTATCATTCTTTGTGAAGATAGAATGCTGCTCAGTGCAAGGTATGTACCTCTCTGTGACACATATTCAGAGAGATCCATAATGTCTCTTTTCATGTATTGAAGTGAGATATGTCTCGGGTTATGTATACCCACATGGGCTATGATAGAATCCATATTGATATCTGAGGTGCAATGACTTGAGTGCATGCATGATATTGTAGATCCTGGCTCCAAATAGGCAACTAACATTTATCTTCTTCTTGTCCAGCGTGGTGAGAGGGGCATCTGTGTGTCATTCAATAGAATCACCTGACAAGAGTACTAAGTAAAGTGTTTCCTTGCCTCATGGGTTTTGTTTTTGGGGATCATTGGGTGTAGGCTTATGTGAGGTGTTAAGTGTTTTTTTTTTTGGTATGTGCTTTAATGGTTGCTGATGATAGGTCTTGCTGTTTGACAGCTTAGGAGGTCTTTGAGGTATGGAGAGGTTTCTTTTGAGTTCCTAAGCATAAGAAGGTCTATGTGTGTGTGGTGAGCATTATGTGTGAAGGATGTAGTGCTTGTGTTCTTCACAACTTTGTGAGATTTTTCCCTCCAAGGAAGTTATATGTATGTACATCTCTCAAATGCTGTGTTAGTTTCTTTAAGGATAAAAAGGTCATCTGAGTACAAGATACAATTGCTACAGTCACAGGTTGCCCATATCTACCAAGCCGGACACAGAGACATTAGGAAATTGCAAATCCATGTTGTCAGGACCTGTATTATGGTTGGACTATTATGGTTTAGGGACCTGGTTTTACAGGGGTCATGTGAGTGGCATTTAGGATTAAGACTAAATGTTATCTAGTGCTATGATTTATATTAGTGCTGCTTGATGCTCCAACTAGCAGCCCTAAACTTGGTTCCATACAAAGCCTTTCTGTGTTACATGTTAAAGGTCCTAAGTGCTAGTTTTTTAGGTTTGCTACTATACAGAGTACTGTTAACTACCACTGTGCAGTGAACAGCTCTGTGAAAAAAACACCTACTATATAGCAGCCAGAAAAAAGCTGAAAACTAACTCTCATGCGTTCTAGATAATAAATGACTACACTTTTATCTCTCTGGAAAGCTTGCTTCCCAACTCAGAGAAACCAGGTAAACACCTTCTGCCACAAGATGGATGATCCTGGAACTTCTTAATGCAAAAGTACAGCAAAAGTAGCTTTCAACTACAGATTAACACCAAACAATTAACTCCATAAAAAGCCCTTCATGTCCCCTGCATGCAACCAGAAGACTAAAGGAGAGGGGTGGTGAAACATGAGCTAGGTAATAAACAATTATCTCCTGGTAGATGGAGAGATGGCCAGGCCCCCCCAAGACACCCTTAGTATCCATGCCAGCCCCAGCCCATATGGGAAAATGTCCAGGAGTGTGTTGGAGAGGGCTTGTAGTCCCATTTATGGATTTGAGGCACTGAGGTAGGGTGCCATAGGATGAAACAAAAGGGAGCAAAACAAAAACATATATAAACACTCACACAGATACAAGTACGTATATATGTGTAGATGTGTGTGTTTGGGTGTATATATATATATATATATATATATATATATATATATATATATATATATATATATATATATATGCACACAGACACATATGCGTGCATGTTTGAGTTACCAGCATCTGAGAAAATGGTAAGCCATGATTAAGCAAATACTATAATGCAATGTGTATGGTAAACTTCCATAATAAGCAGTGGTGCAGACGGTGGAGCCCAATCAGTGACATTGTTGTGCAGTCTGGAAAATACCATGGCTGGCATGTTATGCAAATTACTGTGTAATGAGATGGAGATGAGTGAAATTATGATTACAAGAATAATGGAAAATGTAAATATGGGTAAACAATGTGACAGATTGATTTAAAAATGTATAAAAGATGCATAATGAGGCACAACCACCAGGGAAGTTGAACATCATAATATTCTGGTAAAGAGTAACAGAGACTATACTAAAATGTTAGGGGCATCAGCAAGATTAGCCTAAGTGCATATATTTAGGGCTGTCCTCTCCACCAGTAGCCATGATGATGAGCATCATTGCTCTCTACATTGCGGAAGGACTGGTTGTATCTAACATTCCATCACCTCCACACTACAGAAATATTATACTGCTACTTTGTGAACAGAGACACCTTACAGAAGCTTGTGCATATGTGCTGCCCTTATATACAGGCTCATGGGATACAGGAAATACTAATTCTTGTGGACACCAAAGTATGTGCATTCATACATCTCACTATATACTAACCTTCTTACTTAATTACTACTATTGTTAGTCATGACTACAATCTCCTATATTTGACTCTCCTTAGTGTTTTTTGAAAAGTTGTTAATCTTGATGATGTAACCCTCAATGTTAATGTCATTCTTTTTTCTAATTTGAATGTGATCTTTGTATTTTTGCTGGAGCTTTTCTCCCCGGGCCTCTACTGAAAATGGACATGTATCCAGTTAGACTAGCCCGGTCAACAAATGTAAAATAAATAAATAAATGTGAAGCATTGACAATCCTCATTAGAGGGACCTCCCAGTGACCAGCTGAGGACATTGTTGGTGCATTCTAGGCATTTGCCTTATGGATACTACATCAGTTCCCTGATGTTGTATAACATCATGTGGACAAGCATATGTGATTTCCACATAACAGAGTTGATAAACAACACTATGCAGGCATTCTATAAAAAAGCCTATTTCACTGAGATACTCGGTGCTATCAAGTGCATTCACATTGGCATTAAGGCCCCATCTGGAACACAGAAGCAACAGTATATCAACCATAAGTGATTGCACTCCAAATGCTGGGTGGTCTGCAATGCACAGGGTGTGATATACAGTGTGTCATTGCACCACCAAAGCAGTACCTATGATTCTCACAACTGCCACACATGTAATTTATATCAGTGATTTGTGCGGGATTACATCCTTCAGGGATATCTCATTGACAATGCCAGATATACTCCAAAGCCATACCTCATCACATTGATTCTCAGCCCACAGGCCATGAAAGAGAATGCCTACAACTCTATACTGTTACAGAACTGCACCATCATTGACCATGGGTTTGGAGAGGTGAAAGCCTTCTTCCTGTGCTTTGATGCCTTGAGTGACATGCCTCAGTATGCTCTGGACACTTGCAATGAGATAATTGCTGTGTTTGCAGTGCTATGCAACATGTTGGTAAGCAGAATGATACAGCAAGGTACTGCTATTCGAAAAGAGTATGCACTGGACCCAGCAGGGGAGGAGGGGTCTAAGTGAGGAGTGGCTGGATCACCAAGCTCTACGGAATAACTACGTGAGGTAGGGACAGGCACAGTATGCAATGGCTCTGTTATAGAGGCAGTGTCTTGTTCACAACTTTGGGCCGATTAGACGTAACAAACATAAAAGTGATGCATACAGTACTATGCCATGCATGGACCAGGCATGCTGTGTATCAGCCAGCAACAGAGCTCTGAGGTCAAAGCACTATTGTCATCATATTCAAAGATGGGGAAGGTCACAGAGAGAGGGGATGGCAATGGGCATGGCCTTTGGAGACTGGATGTGTGTGTGTGTGTGTGTGTGTGTGTGTGTGTGTGTGTGTGTGTGTGTGTGTGTGTGTGTGTGTGTGTGTGTGTGTGTGTGTGTGTGTGTGTGTGTGTGTGTGTGTGTGTGTGTGTGTGTGTGTGTGCTTGCATGCATGTGTGTGTGTGTGTGTGTGTGTGTGTGTGTGTGCGTGTGTGCGTGTGTGCGTGTGTGTGTGTGTGTGTGTGTGTGTGTGTGTGTGTGTGTGTGTGTGTGTGTATGGTCATGGGAGCATTTTCTATGAAGAATGACTCTACCACAAGCTTTATGAGATAAAATGGCAGGTTTTGCCACAGGAATGACAGTCATGTGCGCCACTTATTTAGGGAAAGCCACAATGGGACAAAACTCCCTCAATGCTGATAGTAGGCTTGGAGAACATGGGGCTATGTGACTGTGACCTATCTGTCCCAGGGTGTGTTTCCTCACAGGAGATAGATGAGGGATGGCCCCTTAAATGGCTTCACTCCTAGTATGTGGCAGAGGATAAAGACTCTCCCTGACATGCTGCCAAAATGCAACACTGGGTAACAGACACAGAGACACTAAGATCAGGTGTGGGAAGGGACATATGACACTGTTAGCTACTGGCATGGCACCTCTTACCAATGTCCTCATGCTTGGTGTACTGCCAGTATCCTCTGGCACGTAACAAGGGTGAGCCCTGTGCTGCTGTGTCAGCTAATTCCTGTCCTTCATTCATTACCTGGAGCTCAGGGGTTGGGTACACAGGAAATAAGGCTGTGACAGTTGAAGGGTTGGATAATGAAGTTACCACAGTACCCATGCCTCACAGTGGCACTGTGGCCAGTGACTGTGCCATCATCACTTGGCTACAGTCATCATCGGGCTTGGATGTTTCCCTAGCATCAGACACGTCCACATTCAGTGAAGGACCCATATACTGAATCATCTGTGAAAGCAGACAAAAATATCCATGCATATCAATGTGACTTAGTGAATTTCCAAATTTCAGCTGTTGCAACAATTGTGCAATAGTATTACATACAAGGAGTGCAAGCTCTGGATCCCTGAAGTGTCTTTAAGGATGATATGATCATAGTCAGCATATGAGAGCTAAGGTTTGAGGCATATTTTCACCACATAGTGCATATTTAAGGACATATCCACCTGGAACATTAGCCACAAACACTTATGATGGTTGTGGTGGTGGTGGATGAAGTTTTGCACCAATGTCCAGTCCTCCATCGGCTATAAAGGAGCAGTTCATCACCACAGACAGATAGACCAGGACCCCCTCCAAGTCTGTCAGAGTATTTGGACTAGTTAGACCCACATCCATGCCCACCCTTTCCCAAGCAAGGGCAAATGCCTTGTTGCAGGCATGGTGGATCATGTTGGTAAATTTACAGTGCAGATCCATTGTTTCCACAGATAGCATTTACAACTGCAAATAGATCTCACCACAATTCTTAAAAAGCCTGGTCACTTTTGTTTGTTTGGAGGACCTGCCAGCTATTTACACAGAGAGCCCATAGCAAGATTCCTTTCTCTACCAGTGAGAAATTCCTATACATTCAGTAGAAGCCATCTCATCCTAAAAAAATTAACATACAGATATGAGCAGCATTTGCCCATTTATATTTGCTGCATTCACAGTATTTTACCACCCCTATATCTGAAATGAGTACTGACTGTGAGACACCTGACCCATCCAGAAAAACCTTCCAACTCAACAGGTTGCTGCAGTGGGGCATGGGGCAGCTGCTTGTAGCTGGACACAGTTGTGACCACCACTACACAATACTGACCATTACTTATTGGATAAACCTGTTGTTGCAGAGTGTGTGCATGTGTGTGCACGCATGGCAATGCATTATTACATGTGGGCTGTGTACAATGTCCCCACATCACCACGTTTAGCCTCTACCACACACATGGAGCTTATTGCCATCTATCCCTCTACCCTGTCTGTCCACTGTTGGCATTGGTCTGTATTGTGTGGTACCTATGTACCTGCCAGCATGTTTCTGTATTGCACTCCCACAACAATAATGTTCAAGCACAAAACAGTTATGATAACACCACAGTCACTATCTAGTGCTGTGTATACCCTGACTATATTAAGGGTTCAACATAACAGGATAATGAGCCCATTGCAAGCCATTCCAGTGTATGTGTGGTACAACACCTGAGGTGCTCCTAGATAATTTGATACATAACAGCAGAGACCTCCAAGGCAGAAACACACTCAACTACCACAACACAAGACTAATCACGAGACACATAACTCTCCTAAACAGTGCGCCACTCAACCAAAGCCCCTAAGGCAAAACAGCATGCCCAACACACTAGTCAGAGGTGACTCGATAGTGAAGCACACTAATGTCCCAATCACTGGGTTGAATAAGGAGAAAGTAACAGTCAGCTGCTGCCTGTCAGGTGTCAGGATCCGCCACATAATGCATGCACTCAGGTCCCTCAGCAACAGGTACAAATATGACTCTGTCATTGTACATGTGGCTGCAAATGACCTAAAACATACCTCCCTGGACTATATGAAAAGAGACTTGGAGGAGCTCTCAGATTATGTAGCTCAGGCAGGTATGACCCTAGCCCTGAGCACCATCCTACCATCACCCAGAATGATACCACAGTACAAGCAGAAAATGATTGATTTCAATAATCGGCTAAATTTCTGGTGTCATTCTAAGGAGATCCAGTATCTGCCTGCCTGAGATGACATGATTGACAGACCTCGATGCTGTGCCAGAGATGGCCTGCATCTGTCAGCCCTGGGCTTCCAGATACTGGCTAAGGCTCTTGCCGCCCCTATAGTGCCTTTTTTAGGTGATGTTCCAATGACCAAATTACCAACATAACAGCTACAAACAAATGCAATCTGAGGATCATGCTGCTCAACGCTAGAAGTTTGAATCTCAAAATGCACTTGCTTGAAGCACTCCTTAAAATGGAGAACATCGACATTTGTGCTGTAACAAAGATCTGGTTCAAGGCAGGAGAAAGCATTCCTGCACTACCAGGCTATAACTCATTCCATACCTTTCAGCCCCAGAACTTGGACCGAAGCTCCAAAGGCAGTGGTGTTTCCATATTCATAAAAGATGTGCACACCTCCAGACTGGTAGCCTAACATAATGCATCTGAGATACTTCAGGTCCAGCTAACATTGGACAAGACAGCAATTCAGGTCATAACCTGCTATAGGTCCCCAACCATGTCCCAAGACTCAAACTCCAGGTTCCTAAGCACCCTGGAGAATATTAGGGTTCAACCTAACACTCTCGTACTGAGTGACTTCAACTACCCCTCCATTAACTGGGAAAACTACTCATGTACCAATACACTTGCCAAACACTTTCTGGAATTCATTAATTCCAATACTCTGGACCAGCTCATTCTTACACCCACTAGAGGTAGCAGCATCCTTGACCTGGTCATTGCTAACATGGGCAACCATTGCTCTACACCAGTAGTCAACTCCTCCCTGGTTAGAGCTGACCACAAACTAATCACCTTGGAAATGCACATCCCTCCCACCCTCCCCACAAAGGTAACCACCATGAAAAACTTCTCCAAAGCTAACTTTGGGCTCCTAAAAACAGAGGTGGCTAACTTCACGGCACCCATGCAAATGGTGTATAGTTGCATGACTGCCGAATTATACACCAATGCACTGTACAAACACATACACAAATGCATGGATCTCACCATACCTAATAGAAACAAGATGCTCTCCTCAAAAAAAGGAAGCCAATCTGGTGGTACTCTGCCATAAACAAACTCTACAACAGAAGGAGGAAACTGATGCAGAATAAGGTGAAGTCCCATGACTGGAAAAACTCCCTTATCAGTCTCAACAAAAGGTTGAGATCTCTCATCAAATCCTCTAAAGCTAGCTATGAAAAGAGAATTGCAGCAGATAGTAAAGACAACCACAAGGCCTTCTATAGTTATGTAAAGGATCTCCATGGCAATATCCATATTATCTCTGAGCTACTGCACAATGGTACCTCCTATACTGAGCCAACAGATATTGCAATACACTGGCTGACAGATTCAGTGCCAACTTTAGCCTTCTCACCCCTCAAAGGGCCAATCACAATACCAGTAGATTGCCAGGCACCCAGAATTACTGCTACACAAGTTAAAACAGCACTATCCAAGGCCAAGAATACAGCTTCTATGGGACCTGACAATATCCTCGGCTGTGTTCTACATGAACTACAGAGTGAACTGGCACCTCACCTGTGTGCCCTAATCAATCACAGCCTCACCTCAGACTTTGTCCCTACCAAATGGTGCATTGCTACAGTCATCCCTCTTCACAAGGGAGGAGCAACTACAGACCCTGGGAACTATTCCCCCATTAGCCTGAGGAGTCTGATATGCAAAGCTATGGAACGCATCATCATGGACATAATAAACAAGGATATAGCAAATCTCCAAACTTTAGAGCCTATGCAGTTTGGTTTTGTGAAGGGTAGATCATGCCTGCTCAAGTTGGTTGAATTCTTTGAGTCAGTCACCAGAGCTGTGGAAGAAGGTAAGGTGGTTCACACAGCCTACCTAGACCTGGCCAAGGCCTTTGATACCATTCACCACTCAGTAATCATAGAAAAACTAAGTAAGCTAGGCATCAACCCCTATATCACTAGGTGGGTTGCAAACTGGCTCACAGATAGAACCCACAGTGTGAAAGTAGCTGACTCCAAGTCAGACTGTCGACCAGTCAGGAATGGAGTCCCACAGGGTTCAGTCCTGGGTCCTCTTCTGTTTGGTATCTACTTCTCTGAAGTCCAGGCCAACACGAAGGGACTCTGGCTGACAAAGTTCGCAGATGATTGTAAGTTGCGAGCTATTATTAACTCTCCAAGTGATGTTGACATCCTACAGAAAGGCCTCAATGATACCAACGACTGGTGTCAAAACCATGGCTTAAGCTCAATGCCAAAAAATGTGTCATCATCCCCTTGGGAAAAACCCAGTTCCCTTGAATTACCACATCAATGGTATTCCACTGAACACAGAAGACATTATAAGAGATCTAGGAACACAGGCTGACAGCAACCTCTCTTTTGACCACCACATTACCACTGTGGTCAGAAAGTCCTTCTCGAGTACAATGCCCCATTTGGCATGTACCTCACTAGACACCTGCAACAACTGGAGAGGCCACAAAAGTACCTCACAAAGAGGATCCTAGGCCTTAAACACTTGTCCTATATGGACAGACTCAAAAATCTCTACCTATTCTCTACCTCATATTGCCTACTTAGAGGCGATCTCTGCTTGACTTACAAAGCCATGTCTGACCCAGCTCTGTTAGAAATGCTACATCTAAAGAAATCCCAATCCCTCCACACCACACACTCCAGAGACCTCAACCTCATTACCACAATCAACAGAACATGCTGGAGGGACAGGTTCATAATCCAGAGACTTCCCATGCTATGGAATAGACTTCCCATATATGTCAAACAGAGCACCTCACTGGCCCTATTCAAGAGAAATCTTGATGAGTGGATGGAAAATAGAAAATTCAGCCTGGGGATCACTCCAGTGGCTCTACTCGACAGAGGCACAGGGAACTAAGGTTGAGTGGCACAATGCCAGGGTAATCCTATGGGGTAGGCTTGTAAAGGCTCCATTGCCATTAGCCTAGTACACACCTATGAACCTATAAACCTATAAGACTACCCTCCCACACACCCTAGCAGTGCATGGCTCATATACAGTACATCACAGTCTATATAATCAGCATGTAAGGCCTTTACCACAATTGTTGGCTCTGTATTCCACAGAAATACTATTGCAGCACCTCATATGCTCCACACACGACTGTCTGCAAGTGGCTACAGTGTCCCACTCCTCAAAAACAGCTACTCGTGCTTAGGCAGTTAATCTCTCCCAGCTTATGGCCTATGTCCCCTGACCCCATCACAACTTACAAAATTCAGTAATCTGTAAAACACTTTTGGAAATATATTATTGAGCTATCTGTGAAGAAGCCTACTGTGATCTCACCCCTTGTTAGCATGTATAAGAGGAGCAACCTACCTCCAAATGTAGCAAGTGTACTAATGTTACTCATGCATTCTCCCTACATGTCACTGTCCCATGTAGGGTCGCCATGGAAGTTGTATCTATCTCCTTCCTGTCAGGAGAGAAATCTTCTGTATCCACTACTATCAGTCTGCTATACAGCAAAATGCCATAATGCAAGGACCACTGTAAGGGTCACAACTGATTTGATCATGCAATATTGCAGGTCATAGTGCAGAAATTATGCTAATGAGGTAATTTAAGTTTACTGTCTCTGAACAGTACATTATATGCAATGTGTACCAAACCAAAATCACTCAGTGAGGCTCATACCTGACCTTGAACATCCATGTGAATGACTACAAAGTCCATTGAGCATGCCTCAGTGAGTGATTGACCCCAGTGGCGGTGCAGTTGTCAACACTCTTGAGATTCCCAAAGAAACTATACCACAATAATAAATACAGCTGTGCATTGTACAAATTTCATACAATCAGGCTAGGGTGTCTTTCACACCCCAGACACTATCCTGGCTTGCCATTTGTTTATTCACTAGTATATGGGGGGCATTGGGCAGTGTCGTGCTCTTTGAGGCCTTTTGCTGTACAGCACACATGTGTCAATGCAAATCTGTTACCATTTTCCTCGAGATTATAACCTGTGAGGCATCAACGGTTTCTAATGGTTCTGAATGTGGAGTGCTCTCAAATGGTGTAAGAAAGAAACAAAGATCTCTCTTTATTTCCTACAGGGTACCACCAGGAAAGCCTGTTGGGTAACTGTTATGAGGGACTATGGAACAAGATAAATGCCTGGCAGTGAGTGATGCATCACTTGCACTAGTGAACAATGCAGGCATTGCTACAGTGACCTGAACAGGAGCCAACATGACTTTTTTATCCAATTGGAGGAGGCAGTTAGGGTAACTACACCATAGCTTTACAGTAAGTAGTCATGACAGGTGGTTACTATTGTTATTTAGTCATCACTGGTCAGCCATAATCTGGATGTCCGATTCATGAACATTTTCATGTTCGTTTATGGATTTCAACTACTGGTGAGATTGAGGGAAGTAAGGTGAGCTGTCAAAGACATATGAAAGAATTTCTAAGTGGGGAGTACATATATACTAGTAATATTATGACTGGATATATTTTAGATATCTGCAGAATTGCCTCTTTTTACAGTCCTGTTACTACAGTAAACCTTGCATACTGCTATTATATGCCCTTGACACACACGCATTGTCCATTCAGGCTAACATGCTCTCCCACCCATGCTTCCTGTGGGAAGTGCCACTATTGCCCAAGTACTGATCACTGGCATGTCTGTGGATATTCCACCAGCATGCCAGGCATCATACTGTACACTGCACACATGTTTGATCCCCTATATTTCTATATCTGAAGTCATAGTCCTGCTTTTCCCTCAGGGCACAATAGTCTACTTGTCTAATTCTTAATTCTTACATTGTCCATTCCAAGCCACCTATTAGAGTGACTTATATCTGACATAACATGGGCAAGCCACAGACAGACAGACTGTAGGATGTCATTTACTAGTGTCTGGTATACATCATGTTACATGACTGCCACCTGTTTTCTGTAGCCCATGTTTATGGTGATGTTTTGTCTTCTGTGACCCCCATGGCATGCTCAATATGTTGCCATGCAGACCACTGTCTGGTAGGCCAGATCTGACAAGAGCTCCTTGTATCTCCCTTGGGAATATCACATGGCACCAGAGGTGTTGCTGTCCAGCTTACATGGCTTCTATGGCTAATCTTTGCACCATATAGACTGTTCTCATGACATACACACGGGGAACTGCTTAGGCAGTACATCATCCTGCACCTTGTGACACACTGCTAGTTATTGTATTATACTAATACTAATATTTGGTCTGGCAGGTGTATCACATATACTACCATTGCATATTTAAAAAAAATTTACTCCTCCAAGAACTATTATGCTAAATAGTGGTTCACAGTATTGCTAACTGTTTTTGCTGTTGTGTCTCTCTCTCTTTATTGCTGTATTTTTAATGTTTGTTGTTTTTTTTATTTTGCTTTTCTCCATTTATGTTCCTATTTTATGCAATGTTAGCTGCAGCTGTGGCTGTGTGTTGTAGTGGTCACCTCACTGTCTAGCTACCCTGCCTTCACCTGCTGGGTCTCCAGGTGCATCCAGACCTGCTTCTTCATAATGTGACATAGATCATCCTGTGGGAGGCAACTAGGAAGGTACTCTGGTAGCCTGTGGTGATGTGTAAAAACTGAGATATGTAAGCTCCCCATCAGCAGACACCACTAATTGGTATGTCACCCAGCTGGAGATGGATAATATAATTATGGCATTGGTGGTCCAGCATATTGATGACCAAACTGTTCACTTAGGGTATTTCCCTTCAGTAAGTGATAGAGTTGCATCAGTGCTTGGCTCAGCCCATCATGCCACCAGTAGCTGAGTTCAGTCAGGAGGGCGATCAGAGAGATGACTGATGTCTGGCTCAATACAACACCACAGCCACCTGCTACCCCACTCTATCCACAGTCATGGTGCTTCCCTTGTGTTTCAAATTCCACTTAGTTTGTAGTCCAGTCCACCCCATTACCAACTGTTTTCCCTCTCTGTCTTTTTCCCTCCTTTGTGTTCCCTCATTTGTGTTATCACCTCCCTGTTTTTCTTTTTTGTCTGCCTTTTGTATTTGTTTGTTTGTTTGTCTCCCCTTGCTAACATCCATATTCTCTTTTTCCCACATGCACCCCTCTTCTCTTTTTGAAAAAGGGCAAAATTGCAAGTTGTTTCACAACAAAATGTCTACCCTTGCTTTCCCACCTCTTACCAGTCTTGCCTTTCTCTTGTCCTGCTATGTGTCCCTCTACTTCCTCCACCCTGTTTCTGTTTTAGACACCAATTTTCTTCCCATTTATAAAACTAAATTGGTAGGGACTTTGCTTAGCAAGGCTCTCAGCTGTGCTCATAGTGGCATACCATTAATTCGGTAACTGTACATCATCACAAGCAAGCTATCTAAATGCTGCTGGGCTCATTTGTTCATATGACCATTATCACACATTGTCAGTCAATATACAACATGTGGGATTTCTGACAGCACATTCCTTAATTAGTCTGACTCGGTCACACAACATCACTTCAGCTACATTGTTAATCATTATCAGGCAACAGTATACTACTTTGCCTAATCTACTTTGCCATGATGTGGTCACATAATTGATTTTTTTGAATACCAGCCATAGTCCCAGGAATTCATTAAAGGCCCTAGCATGAGCCATACAGCTTACACTTGAAAGATTCTTCCAGCACAATGTGCCCAAATGCAATTCAGGAACAATTTAGCAGCAACGAGGTCAGACATCATCATCAGCTAATTTGCATGTTTTCTGAATCGCAGGTAGTACTGCAAAGTGCAGATCATGGCTGACCTGCACATCATGAGCGTACCATGCTGCCTATGTAGGAAGTGCAATGCTCCTTCCACTCATTCTGTCTCTCACACACACACACACACACACACACACACACACACACACACACACACACACACACACACACACACACACACACACACACACTACAGTCCCCCACAGTACTTTAGTGCTATTATGGCACTTTACAAGACTCAGCCCTAGTGGTCTGGTGTATCCCCCCACCCGTCAACCCCTATTATAATGTAGGCACCATTATGGCATTTTGAAGAATCATTCCTGGATGTTTAGTGGTTCCCCTACCAACCCAGTCTCTATACTAACATTGGTGCCATTCAAGTGCAAGCCCTGGTGTCCTGCAGTTTACCTTCCCTCCCAATCCCTGTAGTAATGTATGTGCCTTATGGCACCTTGTGTCTAGTGTATCCCCTGACACCCCATCCCATAGTAATACTGGTGCCATAACATCACTTTAGAAACTCATCCCTGATGTCTACTTGTTCCTTCCTGCCCCAGTCGTGGCAGTGTATCCCTTGGTGGTCTACTGCTTATCCCACCCCGAACCCTATCCTACAGTTCTGTGTCTTAGAGCACTCTTCCATGATGTCCAGTGTATCCACCCATCCCCATGGTAATGTGGTGCCAGTAAGGCACTCTTACTCTTCCTGATGTCCAGTGATTCCTCCTACCCTTGATCCCTGTTTTGATGCTGGTGCCATAATGGCTCTTTTAAAGTAAGCCCTGGTGTATAGTTGTTCCCTTCCTCTATGTATGTGTTTACATTTAAGGCTGTGTTTGCTACAATGACGTGGTGGGGATGGCCATGCCGATCCTCACAGCCGTGCACTTTCAAATCATGCAGCCATGTAGCTAGCATACAGGGGACAGTTCTGGGGAGAAATCATATGGTTAATTAACATATGCCTCTCCCCCACAGAATACCTTATTAGTATTCCAAACAGCTGTAAGGCCAGCCCATCGCTGTGCTGCACATCTTTATATTGGAGGACCATGCAACACCATCTTCCAGAGACTACCTCTCTTCTGGAACAAACTTTCAATTTCCACAAAGCAAAGCTCCTTGTAAATGTGTCATTGTTTGACCCCTGCCTATTTATGTCCATGAGCACCTTAGTTCACTGTTGTCCACATGATCTTGCATAGTACAGCAATTCATAATTGGCTGTACTGTATATAAATGACAGCACTGCAGCACAGAAAGCATGTAAGTATACTCAGGTATTGGCTGTTACACCCATTCTAGTTTATGGGGCTAGTAGAGCAGAGCAGGGCTGCTAATACCACAGCTGCTGTGCTCTACTCAACTTCCCCTGCTCACATTGCCAGCCATTCTAGTACATATTTCTGTGCAGTGTCTATGTTTTTCATGTTTTTTTAATGCATTTATTTATTTTTACTTATTTATCTATTTTTTTATTTATTTAAAGCTTGCATACGCCGAGCTTCCTTTTCAGCGCATACTTAATAGGACATTGATGCTTCTGTTTTTGAGGTAATGTGGTTTGCCTTTTGGATGGCGACATTCATTTTTGTTGACCAAAGGTAAACCTTGAGGTGGGCGGTTTGATGCACACTGAGGAAAAGATGAAGAAATGAGGACATCAGAGCAGAAGCCAAACTAACTCCATTTGCAGAGAAGGTCAAAGAGAACAAATTACAGCTTTTTGTGCACATGTGCAGGAATACAGAAGACAATCTGGTGGAGAAGATTTGGGAGAGGCATGAGAGCAAGAGAAAACATGAGCATCCAGCAAAGAGATGGATGGAATATATGAGAGAAGACCTGTACCAGTCAGGCATGACCATCGAAGAAGGTAGGAGAGTGGCACTGAATAGGCAAAGATGGCAACAGTTGATGTGACAGCCCAATCTCATGTAGAGAAAAGGGAAAAAGAGGGATGATGATGTTTTATTTCTTGGAGACACAGAATGTCTAATGATAATCCATGTATCTGCATAAAGGGTGACTGGCACACTGCAGATATCCAGTTAAACAGCAAAGAAAAATATCAAATAAAATGGTTCTGAGAATAAATATTTAGGTGACAACAGTCTTGCTGTCAATTTCAGAAGATAGAATGTTGTTCACCTAAATTTCCAAAGTTCTGTCAGTGAGAAGGCCATAAAATGAGAAGCAAGACCATAAAAGAAACCAATTCTTGCAACCTGATTCAGGCAGCAGCTATGTTACATAATCAGTGGCCTTTATAATGTCATCAAAGACCATACTATTAAAAAGCTCCTACCAATGAAAATATTGACTGTGAGAGACTACATTGTCATAATGGTTCTAACCAGTTCTTTTTTTTTCAAAAACATTTTTATTTTGTTTTCATTATAAACATATGCAAATGTACATATAACAAATACAATAAAACAATAACAAAACTATTTATAATATTTACATTCATCCATGATAAGCAATCATTTTATCCATGAGAAGTTATCAGTATTTGTTCAAAAGGTTTTCAAAATTTTGCCATGCTATTTTTTATGAGTAATGTTATGAGTTCTATAACAAATGGTTTGCAGTTCTTTTTTCAAACAACTTTTGCTAAATTAATAAAATATTTAAGCATCAAATCTTGTTTACTTTTCCAGTTCAAAGTAATAACTTTTCTGGCAATCGCAAGAATTGACCAGAGTAACTGAATCTGAGATTTAGGTATTACATTAGGTACAGGAATATTGAATAGGATTAGTGAGTTAGAAATATGACAGTTATCAGACCATAAAGCATTTATAAAATATCTAAAGTCTTTCTAGTATTGAACAACATTTCTACATTCAATGAACATGTGAACCCAGATGGCCTCCGGTAATTCATCACATTTCCAACATTTACTTTCACTGTTTTTGAGTATAAGATTTATTTTACATGGAGTATAGAAACTCCTCTTCATAAATTTCCATGTATACAATCTCCAATATAATGAAGAAGAGGTACCATACGTAGATAACAATAATAATAATAATAACAACAAATTTTTTGGCTTCATCAGATATTTGTTCTCCATTAATCTTTACATAGTAATTCCAAAAATCTGAATCAATCTTTAGAGTGTATTCTCTTAGTATCTTATAGATAGGTAAGATACTTAATTTTTGATTTTCTGTCTTTTCAAGACACCTAATAAAAAGCCAAATCAAACTAGGTATAGATTCAGTCTCTAGATTGATTGATACTCTCATTTTGTTTTCTATAAACTGCCTTAATAAGTGTATAAACAACCAGCTGTCTTGACTATTATAAAAACTACATAAAAGAGAGTTTAGTGGTTTAATACTCTTATTTTCAATAAATTGATGCCAGAATATCAAGTTATTTTCCTTTAATTTTCACATTGCATTGATGTTGAAAGAATCTAGGCAATCAAGGGAGTATGCTATAGGGAATATAAGAAATAGAAATTGTTTAATGTTGTAATTACAATCAATTATATTTTTAAAGTTATTAAATATTTGATTAATACCATAAGAAAAATGATCAAACTTCTTATTAAATAAACAAAATTTACGTAAAAGCCAATAAACTCAATTTATTCCATATTGTTCCTTAAACTGGTTTTCTATAGTTCTGACATCAGTTATATGAATCTCATGTATTGTTTTCCAGCCAGATATATAGGTAGGTGTGATCCAATGTAATATTACATTAATTATAACTGACTTGGAATAAAGATCTAAGCTAGGGTTGCTATCCTATTACTGTTCCAAGCTCTAATGTGCCATTTATATGCAATCCTAGGTTTTAAGGGGAACCATAAAATTTTAAGTAGCATGGAATCTAATTTTTTAAATACGTTTTTGGGAGGTGTAGTATCAATGACTGTATATAAAACAAAATTTTAGGCAAAATTATCATTTTAATTAAAAAGACCATATCCTCCATTGTGAAGAACATTTTATTCCATCTTTTGATTAGTTCACTAATGGTGGTTATTAAATTAATGTAGTTTAGTTTAACAGAGTCTTTCCATGTACTCTATACTGACACCCAAATATTCTAATACATCATTCTCCCAATTAAACAGGCTATTCTCACTTAGATTTTTGTTGATCTTTTTGTTAATTAGTAATGTTTTGGATTTATTATGATTAAATTTAAGCCCTGAAATTCTTTCAGACTTGCTTAAGGTATTTATAATATCATGTAAATAACCATCAATATCACCCAACATTAAGAACATATTATCAGCAAATAATTGTATCTTAGGACGGATCTAGGACTATTGCTCAAAATCACGTTTCCACAAAATGTAAATGACTGAACACACTTTAGTGAATGTGCTTTTCACCGAAAAAACACTTTCAATAAAGTGTGCAAAAAAATTAAAGAACAACAAAATTAAAAAAAAACATAGTACTCATGTTTATGCAAGGGGGCAAGCCCCCCTGCACCCCCCCATGTGGGAGCTGCACCCCCCACACCCTCTACTTTTATATTCTCATTCTGATATCACACTACAGTGGGGAAAAAGGGAATATTCCCTTATCCCCACTGTGCTACAATCTCAGCAACAACCATTTCCCATGTTTTTATCTTTTTGTAGCACACTGTCACGAAAGTGCTTTTTTGGTGAAAAGCACTTTCGAGAAAGTGTGCTCGGCCATTTCACTTTCAGTGAAATGGTCATTCGATAAATAGTACAGATCCCCTTAGGGCAATAGTCTTTATTAATTTGAAAGCCTTTTATATTTTTCTTGTTTCTGATATATGTAGCAAACTGTTCCATTGAGAAAGCAAACAATAATGGTGACAAAGGACAACCTTGTCTAGTTCCCTTGAGGATTTCTAGTGGTGAGGATAGACATGATATGATTTTTACATAAGCTTGTGCCCCACTATAAATTTTCATTAATAAGTTGACAAAATCTGAGGGGAATTCAAAAACAATCAGAATTCTTTGTAGATAAGACCAACTAATAGAATCAAAAGCCTTTTCTAGGTCTAGGCTGATAATAGTTGTTTGTTGTATTCGCATTTTATGTCTATTAATGATAGTAATTCAACAATGTTACCTTGCACTTTTCTATGAAGAATGAACCCTGTCCGAACGTTATATATTAGATTAGGTAATATTTTCGTTATCCTATTAGCTAATATTGTCATGAAAATTTTATAATCAGTGTTTAGTAATGAAATTGGCCTATATGAATCACAAGATTTGGGGTCCTTACCTTGTTTTAATATGGGGGAGATAATTGAGTATTTCCATGATGGGAGTGTTATACATTTTTGTATAACAAGTAAAGGCACTCATCATTTTCTTTATTATATAGTCAGGAAAAATCTTATATAGTTCAGGAATTATTCCATCCAGTCCTGGAGCTTTATTATCTTTTAAATTTTTTATTTCTTCTTTCACTTCTGTTAGTGTTATTTGTTTATTTAATATGTTATTTTGTTGCATTGACACCTTAGTAGTTATATTTTCTTGAATAAAAGTATTTATTACATTATTTGTCTCCAAAAAAGGTGTGTTATTATTTATATCTTTATCGTAGTTTTTGAACACTCTAATATGTCCATTAAGTTAGATGTACTCTTAACTGAACCATCACTTTCATATTTAATCTCATTAATAAGATTTTGATTGTTTATTTTATTGATCTTACTGGTATTTTATGTAGATATTTGGGATTTACAGCATAAGATTGTAATTTCAATTTTTCCAGGTTTATGGCTACCCTATGATTCAGAACTTCTAAGTATTTTTGATTTAATTTAGCAATGTTGTTATGTGTTACTTTGTTATTTGGTTTTGCATCCATTTTTATCTTGTCTATGTTTTTCTGTAAGTCTAAAAGTTCTTTGTCCCACTCTCTCCTTTTTTTAAGGTACCAAGATTTTATTCTACCATATATATAAACTTTAAAAGTGTCCCATAGTACAGTATCAGTCACTTCACCATTATCATTTGTTTCCATAAACATGTCTATTTCTTTCATTATCCATTCCCTAAAGTCCTTTAACTTAGTTATGTAAGCAGGAATTCTCTGTAGAAATCTTAGATCATCTGTATGTGTAGTTAATGTAAAGTTTATAGCATTATGGTCCAAAAGTGGACAAGCCATTATAGATAAGTCACTTATTTTAGAGTATATATTATTTGCTACAAAGACCTTATCAATGTTTGTTTGTGTACCAAACCGATATGAATAGTGAGTATAGACTAAGGAATAATATTCTCTTAGACCATGTATATATTTAAGGTTTATCTGGTTTGTAAAGTCATTTAACTTCTTGGCTTGAGATGTTAGTTTTATTTTACCATTTTTAGGAGTATCATTACCTTATAATAGGTAGTTAAAATCACCTGTTGCTATAATTTCCCCTTTTGCATTTAAAGTAATCAGGTCCAGATATTTGTCAACATATTTAATACTCAGTACTGGTATCCAGTATGTATTAATCAAAGTATAATACTTCCTATTAATTTCCAAAATAACCATGCTTAGCATCCCATCTTTATCTGAAATTGTATCTATAATTCTTGGCATAGTATAAGTATTTTTCCATAGAATAAGAGTGTCCCTTCTCTTAGTCTTAAAACATGAATCGGCCAGAATGGTATAGCCATTGAATGAGTACTTTTGTAGATATTTTTCTAATTGATGGGTTTCCTGTAGAAAGATGATCTGGGCTTTATGTATTTTTATATATTTAAGCAAACCAGCTCTTTTGACATTATTGTTCAAACCATTAATATTTAATGATAAACATTTATAAACAATTGACTATAATGTGTATAACATTACTAACTGAAAGACCTTTGTTCCATGTTGACTTGAAATCTACTGAAAACTTACTTATCATGTATGTATAACCTGTATTAAGCACTACTTTCAAAAACCCAAAACTATTTACAAACACATACATGAAACATGAAGTTTCTGGTTTAGTTAAAAACTTAACTAAACCATCCATCCACCACCTCTCCAATACCAAACAACACAAATTATCCATATCTGCTTAGAATATAGTATAAAAACAAATAAGAAAAGCATTATAAAAGCAACTAAAGAAATCTGAATCCATGAAATATACATTAGAATGAGAGTGTCCAATATATCTGAAGCTATATGAATATGTCACATATGATAATAGCACCTGTAATACATAGATATGCCAGAACTACACATCAGATCAAAGTATCCCCACGGCACTAAAACCAACACTCCTCCTCCATCTTCCCACTACTAACACTCCACCTCAGCTAACATGTATAAGCATACCATACCTATGCTCACTGCATGCACTATCCTTGCATACCTTACATCCTACCAAAGCTCCATCATTCCCCCACTCAACCACTACCACTGTACTACTACTCACACCACCACTTATGCCTTACCCTCACTCAGCTCCCCTCACACCAGCTCAAGAACCATCCCTATGCACCCCCGCATATTCTATCAACTATATTACTCAAACATAAAGCATCCCTACAACTTAACATAGTAACCCTCCCACCATACCTATTACCCACAGAGCGCAATCATAAAGTTTCCCTAATAAACAAACACATTCAAAAACTGAGAAAACTAATAACCTCATATATATCAAAACTAGCCCTAAGTGGAAACATCCACCCCAACCCTGGCCCTACCATCTCCAACCCCAATCCTCATAATCAGACTAGAAACCACAACTTATCCCAAATCACAGCCAATAGAAAGCCGAGTGACTTCCTTCTACTAAGCCTAAATATTAGAAGTATATCCAACAAAGTCCATGAACTCCATGCCATCATAGACTTGTACTAACCAGATATAGTCTTCCTGACAGAAACCTGGCTAAAACCTTACATTACCAGTGAGCAAATCCTCCCTACCGGTTATAGCATACTAAGAGTTGACCGGCTATACAAGAAAGGAGGTGGCATAGCTATAATATTTTAACAGCATCTAAACATCCAGATCTTAAAATCATCAGATCCACAAATAGGCAATGAAGAAATAATATATACCAACCTCAAAATAAACCAAAATAAAACCATCAAAATAATTGGATGCTACTTCCCACCTGGCCAAAACATCCCTCCACTAGAAAACCTCCTTAGCTGGTCTACCCACCATCTCCCCCAAGAAGCTATAATTTTAGGTGATTTCAATATTGACCGGCACTCCTGTTCTGGCAACCATCCAACCTATCATGTAAACCTTCATGGCTTCACCCTAGTCCAGTCGCCAACCAGGATAAATAAAAACTCCAACAAGCACACTACCCTGGATTGGATACTAGTCAGTAAGAGCCCCCAGTCATATATAACAGGCGGCTTATCAAACAGCCTCAGTGATCACTCCCCAACATTCCTACTCAAAAAATACCTATATCAAGCTAAACCTGTCATCTACCATCAAATACGTAAAAAACAAAACTTTAACCTACTCAAATTCATCTAATCCCTCAAAGAATGGAACTGGCATCCTCTAAAGTAACTCAGTCTTGATGACGCAGCTGAATTTTTTAATACTACCTTATTGATCATGCTTAATTACCATGCCCCCATAAGACTTTCTAGAACCAAAGCACAACCCTCCCCATGGCTACAGACAACCACTAAGTCAGAAATGAAAAACAGGGATAAAGCCTGGGAACACTGGCGCAAAACCAAAACCCCCTCAACTATACAGAAATTCCTAGAACTACGCAATAGAGTCAAAAAGCTAATAAAACAGGACAAATTCCAATACTACCAGTCTTCCCTAGAGTCCTCCCAACACAACCCCAAACAATTCTGGTCCTCCATAAACTCCATCCTCCACCCAAGTAAAGTCATTACCCCTCCTCCGAACATCCCTCACTCCGCCGAAAATATTGCTACCTCATTCAACACACACTTCACACAAACCATACTATCACTAGCTAAACAACACAACCCCCCTCCCATCCAACCCACACCGTCAACTAGTAATCTCCCCACTGCCTTCTCTTTTTCTCCTGTACCTACCTCCAACATAAAAAAACTCTTAACTAAACTTAAGCCCACCAAATTAGCAGCAGACAACGTCCCAAGTGAATACCTACAAATCGCAGCTGATGCTCTGGCCTACCCAGTATCCATCTTGATTAACTGATCTCTGTCAGAAAGTTACATTCCCACACTATGAAAAGTATCACATATAATGGTGGCCCCTCCACAGAACTAACCAATTACTGCCCCATAGCTATTCTCTCTCCACTCTCCAAAATACTAGAGAGATGCATTCACTGTCAGGTCTTAGACTACCTCCTTACTAATAACCTCCTTTCCAATACTCAGCATGGTTTCCGACCAAACCATAGCACCACCACTGCCTTACTCTCCTTTACTAACACTATCCTTCAGCATAAAAACAATGGCTAACTCTCCTCTGTTACTTTCCTAGACCTATCTAAAGCATTTGACATGGTCCCACACAAACACATCATCTCTGTCCTCAATAACCTATCCTTCTCTCAATCAGTCACCAACTGGTTTCAGAGTTACCTGTCTGGCCACCAACAATCCGTTGTATGGCAGAATGACATATCTCCCCAACTACCTGTCTCTGTAGGGGTTCCCCAAGGATCCATCCTTGGACCCCTACTCTTCTCTATTTTCACCAATAATCTAGCCTCTGCCACCAAACATGGCACACTCATACAATACGCAGATGACTCAACAATCATCTGCTCAACCCAGTCCCTACCCAAACTGCAAAAAGTCACACAGGAAGCCTTTTTCTCTGTTGAAACTTGGTTATCTGATGCCCAATTAATACTCAACCCAAACAAAACTAAACTACTCATCTTCCAACCCACTAAACATACTCAAAACAACTCTCACTTTAACATCTCAGCAAAAGACAACACCACTATACACCCAACAGAACACACCACATTTCTAGGAGTGGAAATAGACAATAAAGTAAAATTTTACATTCACATATCCATGACCATAAAAAAGTCCACAAAAACCTAGGAGCATTATACAGAAATAAGCAACTTCTCAGCAAAGCAGCAAAGATTTCAGTGGTGAATTCCCACCTTATCTCCACCCTACTTTATGCCTCTCCAATATATACCAACCTAAGGCAATGCAATCTAAACAAGCTAGAGACCTGCTACAACAAAATCTCCAAATTCACCATGGGGCATCCTACCCTAGTCACCACTGTCTCTCACTTGCTGAACTGGGCTGGCTTGAACTCCCTCACCTCCTTCAATGGTATCAACTCACACTCACCCACAAACGAGTAAACCATCCACTAAATGTCCCATCCCTCCAGAATCTACTCCAACCCTATTGCACCACCAGACCACTAAGATCCAGCAACAAAAATCACTTGCAGATCACTAAAGCCAATAACTCTGCTGGTGAAGCACTATTCTCTTGCACCATAGCCAAATTATGGAACTCCTTCCCACCCACAATTACCTCCGTACCATCATGCACCCACTTCAAAACTTTACTAAAAGTGCACCTAAAAACTTGCTAGTAATGCCCTTGCAACTCCCACTCTAATATCACCCACCCCATCCACCGATTACAATTCTTTCCACCCCACTAACTACCTTGATTATAGCAAGCTCGGATGCTCATAAGCCTACTACTTATTATACAGCAAGAACTTCTTATTGTAACAATTGTTAACTCATTCCCCTCCGGTACAGCTCTTTTGAGTGTGTGCCTTTAACTCCCAGTGGGTGTGGCTTAAGCCTTTAAAAAATGAAGTTATAACCTTAGAGTTCTAGAAAATACTCATTGAGAGAAGTCAAATATCAATACAGTTGTGTTTGTCATTACATATGCTTCAAGACAAAATATCCTGGTACCTTGTAAGTAAAATGGTTTTGGAATTATTAATGCAAATATGAACAATCAATATTTGACATCTAGAGGCGCAGTAGGAGTTAACTGCAGAAAACGCCTGGAGGCGCACTCGGTTTGTTATGTACTTCACAGATGATAAATATTCTAGTTGTCTACTGATGTACTATGTTCATCTGTAACTATGTTTGTAATTGTTAATTGCTATGTTAATCAAATTGTTAATTGCTATGTAAATCCAATGTAACTGCTGTCTGTATATTTTAACTGTGGAGCTTTTCTCCCTGGGCCTCTGCTGAAAATGGACCTACGTCCAATCGGACACTCCCGGTCAACAAATGTAAATAAATAAAAATAAATAAATAAATGTATAAACATTAAAAGCTGAAAGTTAAGAAGATTGTCATTATTTCTAAGACTTTTCAAGAAACATCAGATATTTTAATCATTTTGTCAGTCATCTGTCTAACATTTGTCATGTAAGAATCTGTTGAATATATATATATATATATATATATATATATATATATATATATATATATATATATATATGTGTGTGTGTGTGTGTGTGTATAAAAACACTTATTACAACATAACAATGAACTACAGAATGAATTAACCCCCCCATCTAAACACTCTGTTCAACCTCAGCCTCTCCACAGGCTACGTGCCCATAGAATGGTGCACAGCAATGGTTATTCTGCTCCACAAAGGAGGGGCCACAACTGACCCTGGTAACTATCGCCCCATAAGCCTGACTAGCCTGGTCTGCAAGGCTATGGAGCGCATCATCATGGAACTTATTAACAAAGACATTGTGAACCTCCAAACACTTGACTCGACCCAGTTCATCTTTGTTAAGGGCAGATCATGCCTACTAAACCTGGTTGACTTCTTTGAGATAGTCACCAAGGTCATAGATGAGGGAAAGGTGGTTCACACAGCCTACAGTATTACAGAAAAACTCACCAGCCTGAACATAAACCCCTACGTCACAAGATGGGTTGTCAACTGGCTTACAGACTGAACTTGTGCGGTAAGAATAGCAGGCTCCAGGTCCGACTCTAAACCAGTCACAAGTGGTGTCCTGCAAGGCTCAGTCCTGGGACCCCTACTGTTCGGCATATACTTCTCAGAAGTACAGGCAAACACAGGAGGACAATGACTAACCAAGATCACCAATGACTGCAAACTGGGAGCCATAACTGACTCTCCAGCTGACACGGACATCCTCCAAAAAGGCCTTACTGAGGTGGACACCTGGTGTTAAAGTCATGGCTTCAAGCTAAATGCCAAAAAATGCATAATCATCCTATTTGGGAAAAACAAAACACCGACGAATTACCAAATAGGTGGCAGCCCCCTTAATTCAGAAGAGGTAATAAGCGATCTGGGGACCCAGGTAGATAGTAATCTTTCCTTTGAAAATCATATTGCCAAAGTAGTTAGGAAATCCTTCTATGTGGCCCATCTAATTACTAAAGGGTTTGCATGTAGAAATAAAGAGGTTATAGTGCCCCTCTACAAGTCACTCATCAGACCCATCATAGAGTACAATGCCCCATTTGGGAAGTACCTCACAAGACACTTCCAACAGCTGGAAAGACCACAAAAGTACC
The DNA here is from genome assembly GCF_019279795.1 of Protopterus annectens. NCBI lineage: Eukaryota > Metazoa > Chordata > Ceratodontiformes > Protopteridae > Protopterus > Protopterus annectens. The sequence goes on along the minus strand of NC_056737.1, from coordinate 775,359,646 downwards.
TCACCAAGAGAATCACTGGCCTCAGACATATGTCCTATGCAGACTGGCTGAAAAAACTCTGGCTGTACTCAGTGACATATCGCTTACTCAGAGGTGATCTCTGCCTGACTTACAAAGCCATGTCCAACTTAGAACTGATGGACATTCTGCACCTAAAGAAAACCAAGTCACTGTGAGCCACACACTCTAGTGAGCTAAACCTCACCACAACAATAAATAGAACATGCTGGAGGGATAGATTCCTGTCACAGATACTCCCATACTTTGGAACAAAATTCCTATCTACATTAGGCAGAGCCCCTCACTAACACTCTTCAAGAGAAACCTTGACGAGTGGATTTGTAACAGAAAATACACCCCTGGGATCACTTCATTGGCTCTCCTTGACAGAGGCTCAGTTAATTAATCAATGGGGCGGTGAAAGCCGACACACTCTGGCTAGGCTTATAAATGCCCTCAGGCAGATAGCCTAGTACCTACCTATGAACCTATGAACCTATAACTATTATATTTTACAATTATGCACATATTACGCACGTGTATTAACAATATCTATGTTGACATATTTTGCCAGGAAGGGGGAAGAGAGAGAGAGAAAAGGAAAAAGAGAGGCCTCACAACCCTCTGTTTAGTTACTAAAGGTTTAGTTATATAACATAAGTCTGATGTTAATATGCGTAATGAATTTTCTAATGCAGCTCCTGGTTCACTTGATGTCATTTAGTTACTAATAGTGTCATTGAATCTGCAGAATGTATGCATCTGTAAGAGAACATAGGCATTTTCAAAGGAGTTAAACACTTTTATCAGAACTAATTATATACCATTTAAAGTATCTAGTGAAGGACAACAGAATTTCAAAAGAAAATAATTCTAAGTACAACCATTTAACAAGTTCAAAAGGTCAAATGATGTCATCACTGTTGTTTTCTCAAGCTGCAGCATCATAAACTTGTTACAAAGTATCTAAATAGGCTCATGCACAACACAAGTTGTCTCAAGTGAAGAAAAAAGCATTTTTGGTGGGAAATTCAGATCTTGAAGCTTTTACATTTTACAGAAAGCAAAAAAAAAAAACACTCAAGTTGTCTTGTCAGTGCATGTCATGAATCTCCACAATGAGAACAGTCACACAGACCACCAGTTTCCTCACAAAACATCAACATCATGAAAAAATTAACCCTTTCATATAAAAACAGCTATTTAGAAGTAAAAACAGCTACCACAAATCAGAAATCATATTATAACATTTCAATCATTTACCCACCAGTTAACCAGGCCAGAGAGAGAGAAAAAAGGAACCTAGTGTGTGTGTGTGTGTGTGTGTGTGTGTGTGTGTGTGTGTGTGTGTGTGTGTGTGTGTGTATATATATATATATATATATATATATATATATATATATATATATATATAAAACTTACATTTAGCTGTATATAAAACAAACACCATTAATAAAAAAGTAGCAGCAAACAACAAAATGGACTGTACTCCACGGGGTAAATGCCTCGTTGATAAAATTCAGCAAGAAAATCAAAACAAGACTCAGGATTACAACGAGGCAACCAAGCCTTTGGCTGAAAAATTCAAACAGCATATATTCTTCAAACAGAAGGATTTATCCAAGTAACAACAAGTCCAGTCTGTGTAAAACACTGTAGAGTCTGTCAATACCTCAGTAAATAAACAATTGAAAATTCCTTTGTTTTATACATGTGATAACAAAGAGCTGAGGGAAGTGTGTATGAAGAATTGGTCCATACTTACAGTAGACTCTGATATAAATAGTCTGCTAGGCACAAAGCCCAGTTTCTTGTATAAAAATAAAAATAATTTAAAAAGACTACTTTGTCATGGAAAAAATTAAGAAACACATAAAGATAAAGAATACAGTATTCAGCCCTGTGGTAAATGTAAATTTTGTTAATATATTAATACCAGTAATATATTTGTACATCCAGATACAGGTCAAGAATTCATATTTACTTCAGCAGCTACTTGCTTGACATCTCATGTGGTCTACTTAGCAGATTGCCAATGTTTCCACTCATTCTATGTTGGTAAAACCAACAGAGTTTTTAAAGATCGTATAAGGGAACATCTTTATAATATTCATACTAAAAGTGAGCATAATGCTCTGTCCAAACATGCTATGCAAGAAAGGGAGACACACAAATTTAAATTCAGAGTTATAGAGGTTATTGTATAGAGAAGGTGACATCAGAGATTTTACGGAAAATAGAGAGGCACGATGGATAATAGCCTTTAGAGCAGACAAAGGAAGAGGACTCAATGAAAGAGCCTCTATTAAACCTTACCTAAATAATAGGAAGATGGAAAAGTGAAGTCAGAAACTCAAATTATTTGATTTCTGACTTCTATGGTTGTATTATGGCTATATTATAAATCAGTGCAGGTTATATGTGTTATAACTGTGCTGCATAACCCTCACATATTTTGAACTATATTCTTGAATTGTGTTCTTGAATTGTATTCTTGAATTGTGTTTTGAGCAAGCTGTTCCTGTGCATTTATTATTTTATTTCTGTATAAATTAGTGCATGTTATATGCATTATATTTGTGCTGTATAACTTTTATACATTTTATATTGAGCAAGTTGTTGCTGTGCTTTTATTATTTTACTTCTGCATCTTTACCTTTGCTTTTATTTTTGTATTTTTGTATAAATATTTAAATTAGACACATGACCATGTAAGAAGTGTTCTGATTGGTAATGACACATTTTGAAATATTTGAAGGTGGTATATAAGGAAAGGAAAGGTGTGTTTGTTCTTATAGGTCCGAGGAAGCTATCTAGAGAAAGTGCTTACCATTTTTATGTCACTCAAATAAATTAACTGTGAGTTGTGAATTTTACACAGACTGGACTTGTTGTTACTTGGATAAATCCTTCTGTTTGAAAAATATGTACCGTTTGAATTTTTCAGCCAAAGGCCTAGTTGCCTCGTTGTAATCCTGAGTCTTGGTTTGAAACACCATTAATGTACTGTATTAATGTTTAAATGTATCTAAACAAAGAGTCTAAAACATCTAGTTAGAAACACAAATCAAAAACATCTTGTTACCCCACCACTGACCCACTAGAAAAAAATGCACTTTGGTATTAAGTCAAATTATACTATTACTGAAGAATTAGAAGACATACATCATTTGTAGTTATTTAAAAGGGAAAAGTATGTAAAGTACTGCTAATGGAAAAAGAGAGAAAGGGAACATTGGTAATACAAAAAGAATAGGAAGAGCACACTCCTTTTCTTCTGGATATGACTGTAGAGGTGTAGTTATTGTCAAAATGAATAACCTTTTTCACCCATCTTGACAGGGAAATTAGTCCAAGCTGATTTTAGCACTGTCCTTGTTTTGCAAGGAAATAAATCTAACTATTATAGACCTGGAGTTTGATGGACTCAGAGATTAAGCTGGATTTGCCAGGGACCAATGAGTCCTCTCAGTTCCAAAAGAGAGGGATTCGGGCATGTTTAGTGCTGATGAAAACCACTTATTGAGGAATAGAATCATGTTAGCACCCTTTTCTTTCTCAGGAATTCCATATATTCTTATATTATTTCTCCTTGATTCACTTTCAAGGTCTTTCAGTTTCTCAATCAGCCTGGTGTTTCGTTTTAGAAGAAATTCATAGGTTCACAGGTAGGTACTAGGCTATCTGCCCGAAGGCATTTATAAGCCTAGCCAGAATGTGTTGGCTTTTGCTGCCCCCTTAGATTAGTTCCCTGTGTATCTGTCCAGCAGAGCCACTGAAGTGATCCCCGGGGTAAACTTTCTGTTTCCCATCCACTCATCAAGGTTTCTCTTGAAGAGTGTTAGTGAGGAGCTCTGCCTAATGTAGATTGGAATCTTGTTCCAAAGCATGGGAAGTCTCTGGGACAGGAATCCATGCCTCCAGCACGTCTTATTTATTTTTGTGGTGAGGTTTAGATCCCTACAGCGTGTGGCTGGAGGGGATATGGTTTTCTTTAGGTGGAGCATGTCCACAAATTCTGGGTTGGACATGGCCTTGTATGTTAGGCAGAGATCACCTCTGAGTAGGTGGTATGCAACCGAGTACAGCTGGAGTTTCTTCAGTCGAGCTGCATAGGGCATCTGTTTGAGGCCAGTGATCCTCTTGGTGAGGTACTTCTGTGGTCTTTCCAGCTGTTGCAGGTGTCTTGTAAGGTACATACCAAATGGGGGCGTTGTACTGTAAAGATGGGTCTGATGAGTGATGAGTAGAGGGGCTCAGTGATTTCTTTTGATCTGGATGTGAACCCTTTTGTGATTAGATGGGCCACATAAAATGATTTTCTAACCACTTTGGCAATGTGATTATCAAAGGAGAGATTACTATCTACTTGGGTCCCCAAATCCCTTATTATGTCTTCCATATTTAGGGGACTACCACCTATGTGGTAGTTATTGGGTACTTTGTTTTTTCCAAAGGGGATGACTATGCACTTTTTGGCATTTAGCTTGAGGCCATGATTTTGACACCAGGTATCTGTCTCAGTGAGACCCTTTTGGAGGATGTCTGTGTCAGCTGGAGAGTCAGTTATAGCCCCTAGTTTGCAGTCGTCTGTGAACTTGGTCAGCCATAGTCCTCCTGTGCTTGTCTGTACCTCTGAGAAGTATATGCTGAACAGGAGGGGTCCTAGGACTGAGCCCTGGGGAATGCCACTCGTAACCGGTTTAGCGTCGGACCTAGCTCCTGCAACTCTCACCATGTGGGTTCTGTCCGTGAGCCAGTTGGCAACCCATCTTGTGACATAGGGGTTTATGTTCAGGCTGGTGAGCTTGTCTATAATACCTGAATGGGGAATGGTGATGAATTCCTTTGTGAGGTCTAGATAGGCTGTGTGTACCACCTTTCCCTCATCTATAGCTTTGGTAACTGTCTCAAAGAAGTCCACCAGGTTTAGGAGGCATGATCTGCCCTTAACAAAGCATAACTGGGTAGGGTCCAGTGTTTGGAGGTTCCCAATGTCTCTGTTAATGAGTTCCATGATGATGCACTCCATAGCCTTGCAGACCAAGCTAGTCAGGCTTATAGGGCGATAGTTCCCAGGGTCTATTGTAGCTCCAACTTTGTAGAGTGGAATAACCGTTGCTGTGCGCCACTCTATGGGTATGTAGCCTGTGGAGAGGCTAAGTTTGAACAATGTGTTTAGGTGAGGGGTTAGTTCGTCTTTGAGCTCATGTAGGACACAGCCTGGGACACTGTCCTGTCCCACTGATGCTGTGTTTTTGGCTTTGGAGAGGGCTGTTTTAACCTGAGTGTCTGTGATTTCAGGGGATCTACATTCTTCTGGTATGGTTATGGGCCCTTTTGGGGATGAGAGGGAGGTGAAGTTTGCACTGAACCTGTCTGCCAGGATGTTGGTGATATCAGTCAGTTCAGTGTATTTTGTGCCATTCTGCACTAACTCCGAGCAGATCTGAACATTGCCACTTAGATTCTTGACATAGCTAAAGAATGCCTTGTGGTTATCTTTGGAGTCCTTGGCAATTTTTCTTTCGAAGCTAGCCTTGGATGATTTTATGAGGGATTGTAGTTTCTTGCTGATGCTGATCAGAGATGTCTTCCCTTCTTGGGGTTTTACTCTTTTCTGTACTAGTTTCCTCCTCATGTTGTAAAGCTGTTTATGGCAGGGGTCCACCAGACTGGTTTTCTTTTCTTGGAGGAGTGAGTCTTGGTTTTGCTTGGGATAGCACAATCCATGCATTCTTGCAGGTGCCCATAGAATGTATTAGTAAAGGATCTTGCAGCTTGGACAGCGTTATTCTTTAGTATGGGGGTTTGAAACTTTCCACCTCGGTCTTAAGTAACGTGAAGTTTGCTTTTGAAAAGTTTTTCACAGTGGTTTCCTTGACCGGGGGTGGGGGCGGAATGTGGATATCCAGTGATTTGTTTATGGTCAGATATAACCAGCAAGGGGTTGACCTCCGGTGTGGAACACCAGTCACCTATGTTGGTGATAACCAGGTCCAATATGTTGTCACATCTAGTGGGAGTGTTGACCAGTTGATCCAGGACATTTGAATTTATAAATTCTAGGAAATGTTGGGCAAGGGAGTTAGTACTTGAGTAGTTCTCCCAGTTAATGTTTGGGAAATTGAAATCACCCAATATTAGGGTGTCTGGAAGGACCTTTATGTTTCCCAGTGTTTTAAGAAATGTGAAATGGGGGTCCTGGGACATGGTGGGTGATCTGTAGCTAGCTACAATTTGAATTTCAGTTTTGCCTATTGTTAGTTGCATGTGGATGATCTCTGAAGCATCGTGCTGTGCCACTAACCTGGAGGTGTGGGTATCTTTGATGAATATGGATACAACCCTGCCTTTTGTATTTCGGCCTGGGTTCTGTGGCCAAAAAGTATGGTATGAGTTGTAGCCTGGTAGTGCTGGGGTGCTCTCTGGAGCCTTAAACCAGGTTTCTGTTACTGCACATATATCGATTTTCTCCATACTGAGGAGTGTCTTGAGTGCATGCATTCTGAGGTTTAGACTTCTGGCGTTGAGTAGCATTACCCTCAGTTTTTTGTTACTTGTGCTATTTACGGCAGTGGGTTTGTCTTTTGATCCTTGCCTAAAAAAGGCACTATGGGGGAGGCAAGAGCCTTAGCCAGTATTCGAAAGCCTAAGGGTGACAGGTGCCAGCCATCTGTAGCGAAGCAGCATGGCTTGGCGAGCATGTCATCCCAGGTGGACAGACACTGGATCCCCTTTGAATGACACCAGAACTTTGCCAATTGTTGAAATTGATCATTTTTTTCTTTATACCGCAATATCATTCTTGATGAGGGCAGGATGCTACTCAGGGTCAGGTTCATACCAGCCTGGGCTGTGTGATCAGAGAGCTCTTCCATGTCTTTTTTCATGTAGTCCAGGGAGGTACGGCTCAGGTCATTCACACCAACATGGACAATGACAGAGTCATATTTGTACTTGTTCTGGAGTGACCTGAGTACTTGTGTTATGTGGTGGATCCTGGCACCTGACAGGCAGCTAACAGTAACATTCTCCTTGTTCAGCCTAGTGAGTGGGACATCAGTGTTCCTGACTATAGAGTCACCTACTACTAGTGTGTTGGGTATGTTATTTTGCCTTAAGAGCTGTGATTGGTTGGCACACTGGTTTTGTGAAGTATGTGTTTCATGGTTTGTATTGGGGTGGAGGTTGCTTGGATGTCTGGTTTGGAGGTCTCTGTTGCTTTTGTAGATCTTTATTTAGAGCCTCTGAGTATGTTTTTGTGTATTTATGTGTGTTTTTTGCCGGTGATGGTTTAAAGGGTCTATGTGAGATGGTGGTGTGATGCAAGTATTTCCCTTCTCCTCTTGACTGTCTGATCCAGTCTTGGGTTGAGAGAGAGCTTAGCCTCCAGTTTTGCTATACAATTGCATCTCTCGCATGTATTAGTGTTTCGTGGTAGGAGGAGAGAGTTGTCTGTGTACATGAGGCAGTTATATCATTGCCTCAAAATGCCCAGATTCACCAGTTGGACTGGAGAGTACACCGGAAATTGCCCTATGGACATGCCTGGATAGGTACAGTGAACTGTTTTACTGATTAGCTGGTAAGGTTGAATCGAGGGCCCTGTATTTCTGTACAGTATAGGGGGTCTAGTGCTCGGGTTTATAAGAGCTTGCTATGAGTTTTGAGCAAGTGCCGGGCTGAGAAATTAATGGTTTGAGTGCTTAAGTTGAAAGAGTGTCTAGTTCCAAGGGAAAAATTGAAGAGGAGACTTTGTGGAACCAGGAATAGTTATACCCTAGTTAACCAGCGCTGCCCGGCCCGCAAAACTGGGCAAATGCGGTTTTTATAGCACAGAAATGAAAGAGATAGAACTTAGCCCAAAATGGCCAATAAACTACTAATTTCTGTGCTAATACCACTCCTCCAGGTACAGATAGGCTGCTGAAATCTCCCCTCTCTCACAGGTGAACAGAGAAACTTCCTTCTATCCAAGAAAGGTATGGGTGAACACAGAGACTTGTAACACAGCTCTGAATTCAGCACTAACCGTAAACTGGATTATACTAACTTAGAAAGGCAGGAAACAAATATATATATATTTTTTTCAGAAAATAAAGCAGATACAATCAAAAAAAACTTTAAATGCACAGAAAAGGATACTTATTGTTATATATCTCAGATCAGAGTTGTAGTCAATGTCCCTAGTAATTAAGTAGGAAGAAACACAAATACAGTAAAAGCAGATGAATAAAGTGCAAGTTATATATATATATATATATATATATATATATATATATATATATATATATATATATATATATAAAAACAATAGAAAATAAACAAACTGATTTAAACAAGTTACTCAATTAACCAGAAAAAAAGCACAAAACTGAGCCCTGTTCTAGCAGTCTTCAATCAGATACGTTCTAACTGCACACTCCTGCCACTAGGGTGCAGGGGGACCTTCTCCAAAAAAAGACAGCCTGGATGAGTGCTCAAGTTATACAAACAAAGCTAGATTCAGCAGGCCTGAATCTGGTCTATGCTACAGCAACAAGACGCACCAATTTCAGAAAGAAACAGTTCAAATAAGCAGGCACAATAAGCCTGTGACCAGAAATTCCCAGTTCAGAAGGGCAGAATCCAGCCTCTCCTCTCACATGAGTGCAGACCACAAACCTTCTTAATGTAGAATAACTGGCCTGAAGCCCAAGTGCTTAAACCAGAACTAATACACTTTTAGAATCGCAGACACTGAGCCTTCAATCATTAATTCCCAGCTTAGAAGGATGTAAGCTACCTGTCCTGCCACAACAGTGCAGACCACAAACCTTAATGTAAAACAGCCAGTATGAATCCCAAGTGCTTAAACCAAAAGACTTAGAATAACAGTTACAATTTAATCAGGTTACTACCAAGTAGTAATAAATGCAGCGGAATAAATAAAACTGAGTACTTTTAAGAAGAGACAAAAGCAAAATAAAGTAGGAGGAAACACAAATATAGTAAAAGCAGATGAATAAAGTGCAATTTTGTTTTTGTTAGTAAAGTGCAAGGAGAGAGGAAGGAAGAACCTAAGTGGGTTGGCCTTCTCAAATCTTCTCTCTGTATTAAGTAGAGTAAACACTAGACTCAGAATCTCACTGTACTCGGTTAAGTGAGCAAATGAGATGGACCCAGGAGGAGTGTTCAAATACAGACTTACAGGAGGGGTGGGCAATTCCAGAGCCTCCAACACTAACACCAAGACAAGAAAAGGGAAGGTGGGTGGGTGGGGAACTAACTGCAAAGAGACACACAGCACACTATTCGGTGAAACAATTAGGTAACAGAAAAAATAAAATACAGTACTTTTAAAACTGCAAGTTTGCACTTAGAAAAATAAAACACAGTGATGCACATTGTGATGTTCATTTTCTGTCACTCTAGTATCTAGGTCAGTTACTGTTTCCTCTAAGGCAAGAATCTGTTCAGATTATTTTGTTTTTTTTACTATTCCATTTAGAAGTTTCAGTTGTTTACTGCATTCTTGTTTGATAATATCCATTTTGTTTTCATATTTATCCATTTTTAGTGACAGTTCTGGGATGTTTGTTATTATAAGATGGAGTTTTTTCTTCACTGCACTCTCATGGTGTGGGTTCATTAAGTTGCTCATCTTGAGATCTCCAGTAGAAAACTTCTTGACAGGAATAATTAAAAAATTTGGTACTTTTCCGTTATCGGGGCAACACTTCAAAATGAGCACTTGGAATCTTACCAGGTGCTCGCAGTGATCTCGCAGCTGCTGCTAAACTGGGCTACACACACATACTTAATTTCCTGCCACTGATAATTATTAAATGTGACCCATGATGGAAAAGTACCCTGACGTGCGTACTTTAAGTCTTTGTTATTGTAATAACAGAGTAGTCAGAAGCTTTGTTTGGTACGCGTCTAAATTTACAGATCTGTTCTGTATATGCTATTAACTCACTTTTTCTTCAGTTCCAGTTCACTATTAGCAGAGAATTAAATTATGCCATGGCTAAATAGTAACACACTCAGATTGTCACTCATAGCAGTGATTACCTGTCTGGTGCTGTCGCAGTTATACTCATTCCATAGATGGTTTTGATCTAACATACCTCGCTTGACCAATCGTCCACAGCATTTTTCTTTTTCTGTTTTTCATTGATTAAAGTGATCATACATCGAGCACTGTACAGTAAAACCCACAACTTAGTATGACTTGCATTACTATCTTAATATCTTTTTGTAATGGTCTACTTCTATTTCTTCCAAAGTGACATACACAAAGGCTATTAACATGAACGCTGACTGGTTGGATTTAGGCTGCTCTTTTGCTGCTGTGACAGAATTAAAACAAGGGTATAAGTAGTAATTTCACTAGGTACTAAAAGGGTTTTAGAAAAGCCGGTTCTTTTCTGATGTTGGCCCGATAACGGAAAGCAGTCATTAGAAGTGTTGCCCCGATAACGAACCGGCTTTTCTAAAACCCTTTTAGTACCTAGTTAAATCGCTACTGATATCCTTGTTTTAACTCTGTCACAGAACCAAAATAGCCGCCTAAATCCAACCAGTCAGCATTCATATGAATAGGCTTTGTGTATGTCATTAGAAGTGTTGCCCCGATAACGGAAAAGTACCAAAAATTCTCTTGACTATGTATTAATCTTTAGAAAACAATAAAGAGTCTATGTTAATCTTTTAGTATACTTTTAGTTAGATTTATCTAAAAAGTAAAGTATATTTCCTGTCAGGATATTAAAATCTAAGCAGAGCTATGGCTTGCTGCTGCTATCAGACTGGCATCTTGGCCATGCCCCCCCCCCCCCACACACACACACACACACACACACACCGGTTCTACCCAGCTCTAAAGCTATGTTGCACTCTAGCAGTTATCCTACATGCATTTGCCAAGTCATTCATAGAACACTGCTGATGATAAAATTCCAAGCATCATAGCTAACTGAGGCATCAAGGAGCTAGGACGATTGATAACTAATATGGAGAAATCAGTTCTTTGGGAGATGGGATCTGCTGTAACAAGGAAAAAAATTGCTTCCTGGCCCAGTGATGGACAAAGGAAAGGTATTAAATTCTGAACATAGTTTTAGGAAGCAAGGGTTTGGATAATACAAGCATGGGATCTCCTGTTTAGATTATGCATTGAAAAGGGTCTTGATCCTAGTGAAGTGAAAGGGAAGGAAGTCAGCAGCTCCCACACATGCACACAAACACAGAAACATACACACATAATGACATTCATTTTTACTTTTACATTAAAAATAGGAAAGGACATCTTCCATGTCCTTGCTTTTTTCTTTGTCTTTTAAAAAAGAAGCACAGTTGATCATTCCTACATTTACACCCCCACTTGTTTTCTACACTGATCACCTGCTTACTGTTTGAATACAAATAATTTGTTAAGTCCATAAATCAGCATGTTGACCTATGTAAATTAGATAGTTAAAGGTTTCTTGCAATGAAAACTAAAAATGAACTCATGCCCACGTCTATCTGTCTAAACAGATAGAATATATTTAATCTGACTGCTGATCTCTACCCACCCCAGACCCAGAAAGATGGTTGTTACATTGTAGAATGAGCTGGTGGCTGCCACAATCATCTGTTAACCTCCATAACCCCCCAATTAATGAGGTGTAATGAATGTACAAGTGTACAACGTGTTACATCTACTCATTCTTTTGATTTCTGGGTACTTATGTATTATCGCAACCAGATTTGCAAAGGCCACCAACTAGTCATCTTTGTGTGAGAACAGGCATGTTACCATTTAAAGTGGCATGCTAAGAAGTAAGTTGTACTGTGTCACAACAGGTATGAGGCAGCAGGAGGAATAATGGAGAAATGCCGTTCTTTTCCGTGGTGTGCTTCATGTCTTCCAGGAACTGCACAGTGGCACCGTGCTGGACAATTTCTGTATTCCTGATTACCGATCGTGACTGTGTATAGTGGTCAGGCTTGTATGTATAGTACCAGGTTAAAAAAAATGGAGTTTTCTGTTCTGTAAAGCCAGGAAAGCATTTACCAAATGCTGTGTCATACACAGCAAGTACGTATCATTACCATAAAAAACTAAGGAACTGATGTCTGTAAACCTCCGGAAAGAGAAGTACATGTTTAAGTTCGTCAAAGCTTAATGTGCCTTCTGACAGACTGGGCTGTAACAAGGGTGGATGACAACTGATCACATATCTGCAAATGGAGTAAATAAAAATTCTCTCTTCCTCTCCTTAAGGACTCGCTTGCCAAAAAACTAATGTAAATCCAAGAAAACAGTCGAGTCCAAACAGGCTGTGCAAACTTTTATTCCATAAAAACAGGTAAAATAGTGATAAAACTGCGAGCTCTTTTGGGATAATCCTTCATCAGACAATGAAACAACTTTCATGAATTATTTAAATACATTTAAAAACACAACCACCAATCATCTCACTGCCCTCCTTTTCCTTAGGGCTGGTCTTAAAGGTATACATGTATTCAACCCTGGAGGATGGTAATCTGAAAGATATGTTGTGTAAAGAACCAGGAATGAGAAATCAAAACAAAACTGTGCTAACATCAGATAGAACAGGGACTTTTCCTTGCAGGCATTGCAAGACATGCTTCATGATTAGTGATAAAAATAGCTTTGTTCACCCCATAAATAAAAAGGAATATATATTTAAGTTATATGCAGACTGACATACGGAGAATGTGGTATATATAGCAATGTGTCAGTCATGCCCCAGTTACTATGTAAGGAAAATTAACTGTAAATTGAAAATCAGAATACATCACTTGTACAGCATTAGACAGAAAGATGAATAAAATGCTCTGTATGTGTATACTTCTAAGAATCCAACACACACTTTTAAGTTCATGGTTATACAGGTTACTCGTGTGAGTAGAAGGGGGGGGCATAGTGAATGTCACTGAATGTAATGAACTACACTGGATTATAGAACTAGCAGCAAACCATCCTCCAGGGTTGAATACATGTATACCTTTAAGACCAGCCTTAAGGAAAAGGAGGGCAGTGATATGATTGGTGGTTGTGTTTTTAAATGTATTTAAATAGATTCATGAAAGCTGTTTCATTGACTGATGAAGGGTTATCCCGAAAGCGCTCACAGTTTTATCACTTTTTTACCTGTTTTTATGGAATAAATGTTTGCACAGCCTGTTTGGACTCGACTGTTTTCTTTGATTATACCTGCAAATAAAGGATTCAATATAAGGGAGTGAGTTTCTGTGAACGAGGCATGTTACCGACGTCTTGGCTTGTTGGGAATGTCCTGAGTTGCATCAGTTGTAACATTAAGGCCTTCTGCAAACCAGCAGTCAGGTGTACAAGTTGGGAAAGGACATTATCAGGGAAGATGCATTTTTGCATTATTCCTCTTCCTGTGCGAAAAACAGTGTGACACAAAGCAATTAGGAGTTTACACAACCCTTGATAGGTTAACTGACATGATTTCTTCAAAACAGTTCTAATTACAGGCTTCGGAAATCTGGTTGTGATAATACGTAAGTACTGATTTCTGCTGTTGAATGGTCAAGGCAGTATGTAAAAGGATGTGCCCGTCTCCAGTTCATTTTGCAGTATTGAATCTGTCTGTCTGCCTCCACCTCCCTACTCCCATCACTCTCTTTCTCTTTGAAGTGGGTACAGATGTTGATATAGTCATGTGATACCGAGGTAGGTGATGTCATGTAGTACAAGGGGTCTGGTGCCATTTGCTCATGTGAATGCACCCCTAACGATAATTACTTTAAGAGGATAGTCCCATGTAAAAATATGATTGTTTATCTCATTTTATTACATTTTTCATTTACTTTTAGATTTTTGATGTGCTTTCCGAACTTTGTAGGTTTGAGGTTATACTTTTGACCCATACCACCCTTGCACATAGGTCCACCATGTCTGCTAAGTGCCTTCATGCTCGTAGCTTGTGTCTAAGAGCCTCAGTCACAATGACTAGTAAGTGACAACTCACATACATATTCTTTTAATGCATGCACTTGAGCTCATCATGTTTTGAGGAAATAAAAAGTGTTTTTTGCCAGACAAACTCCTCCACAACCCTATGTTTGGAACTTTATTCTCTCACTGACTCTCTTCAAGAGGAATCTTGACGAGTGGATGGGAGATCGTAGGTTTACCCCGGGGGTCACCCCTGTATCGCTACTTAACAGAGGCACAGTAAACTCATTTTAATAAGTAAGGGGGTCTTCAATGTGTCACTACTAGACAAAGGCACAGTATTCTAAATTTATTCTATACACCTTAGTACCACTACATGGGTTGGTGAAAGACACATCTCTAGGGTTAGGCTTGCAAATGCCTCAGGGCAGATAGCCTAGTACTAAACTATGAAACTATGAAACTATGAAACTATGAACCCTCCCTTCATTTTACTTTATTCTGAATCTGATATTTCTGTGCCTCAAAGAAAGAGTAAACATTGGCAGGCATTGTAGCACCTCTTGTTCTGCCTGTACTGACCTTAGACTACTCTCATCCTGCTGTCATGCAATTAGGACAGTCATAGGCCACTATGGAGTCAGCAACAAAACACAAAGGCCAGTCTGAGCTATTATGCACAACCAAATGTGACACAAGGCCAGATAATCTAAACAAGTGAATTCAACTACTCACACACACTTTATTCATCTGAATAAGTCACGGGGATAGAACTAACTCTTTTCATTAAAGTCACAGCTATAGCAACAGAAAGTAGTGAGAGGTGTAGAGGGATAGTTAGTGAGACTGACTCCATGGAGGTGACCTTACCACTCTACAGAGTAGTTGAATAATGGAGACTAACTGTTCCAGCATGTGCAAAAACACTAACCAGTATTGTGAGGTGATGTAAAAGATGTAGTTATAGCATAGGACATCAGAAGATGAGAACGTCATCATGCAGGAAGAAGAAATGGAGGACATACATACAAAAGATTATACAGGGTAAAGTAGAGTTTTACAGCATTCAAGAAATAAAAGAAGATGAATAGAGGCTGGAAAATTCTTTGGGAGATGAGGAGAATAGGAGGAATCTTTTTTTTTCCATGTAGAGACTGTTGGAGGTTTGGAATGTTGGACCAAAGGATAATTAATACTGAACCTGGGAATGCTCTCAAGATAGGGAGAGAAAATGCAGATGGATAAATTTGATGATGCTAGGATACAAATCTGAGGCAGGTACCTGTCATTTCATGTACCTTGATACATGCTGTAACTGTTTTTCCTGGGTTATGCTACATTATGCTACCCCGTCATGCCATAATTTATTATGATCTGGTGAATGATGAAGACATTTTTTTGTTACTTTTGTACATAACAAAAGAGAGATTTATTTTTTACCAAATTCTTCAACATTGTTTTCTGTGAATGTAACTTTCCATCATGTCGCTCAATTTTACACAACTGACATCTAGGATATGTTTTTGTGGATATGTAAATCAAACTTTTTGATAGAACTTCTGTAATAACAGTCATGTTGTTTATGAGTTTCACTTTGCAAATTTCACATTAATCTAAAAAGAGTGATATAAAATAATGCATGTGAGTCTATAGTAGGTAGGGTGGGATGGCTTTCCTGGGAGTAAGGTGTCTGGGAACATGATTGGCACAGAATGGACTTTTTTAGCCCTCAAGTAGCATGCAAAAATACAAAGCATTAGGACCCAATAGAGCAGCGCTGAATCAGTGAATACAAACCCTCAGCAGAATGAGGGCCCAGGGTACCAAATGAGGCAGCTATGGCTCTGTACTACAAGTAAAAACATGGCATAAGCATTTTGCAGTATAAACTTTAGTTTGTTTAAACTGAGTAAAATAACTGAAGTCATTAATAATTATATACTCTAGACATAAAAAGTGAAAGAAAGATCAGTAGAAAGGGGCAAGTGAAACTGACAGGAAAGAGAAGGCATGTCCAAGGGTCAGCTCCTGGTGTTTTCTCCTGTCCACCTGATGAATCTGGGCATCTTGGGGCAATGTAGCAATTGCCTCATGTACACTGACAACCCTCTCCTCCTACCATCCAACACTACAACATGTAAGAGATGCACTTATATAGCCAAACTGGAAGCCAAGCTATCTCCAGCAATGACTGGACTAGACAGTCAATAGGACAGTCAAGAGTAGAAGGTTAAGATCTGCACCACACCACACTCAACACACAATCCTTCAAAACCCACACTACCAAAACCCACACATAGAAATACAAAGCACACAGCCACATTCATGGAGGCTTTCAATAAAAATCTGCCCAAGCAACAGAGACCTCCCAAGCTGAAACGCAGACAACCACCACCTTCCAACACTACCCAAATGACACACAGCCCACAAAATCAGTGTGCCACTCAACCTCAGCCCATAAGGCAAAATAACGTACCCAATAGGTGACTCTATAGTCAGGCACACAGATATCCCACTCACCAGGTTAAACAAGGAGAAAGTCACTGTCAACTGCCTGTTGGGTGCCAGGATCCATCACACAGTGCATGCACTCAGGTCACTCCACAACAAGTACAAATATGACTCTGTCATTGTCCATGTTTGTGTGAATGACCTGAGATGTAACTCCCTGGACTACATGAAAAGAGACATGGAGGAGCTCTCAGATCTTGTAGCCCAGGCAGGTATGACCCTAGCCCTGAGTAGCATCCTGACATTGCCCAGAATTATACCACAGTACAAAGACAAAATGATTGACTTCAACAATTGGCTAAGCTTCTGGTGTCATTCTAAGGGGATCCAGTATCTGTCTGCCTGGGACAACATGGTTAACAGACCACAATGCTTTGCCAGAGATGGCCTGCACCTGTCGCCCCTGGGATTCCAGATACTGGCTAAGGCTCTTGCCACCCCTATAGTGCCTTTTTTAGGCAAAGTTCAAATGCCAAATTCACCACAATAATAGGTACAAGCAAGCAAACTCTAAGGGTAATGCTACTCAGAGCTACAAGTCTAAACCTCAAAATGCACTCACTCGAGACACTCCTTAAAATGGAGAACATCAACATCTGTGCAGTGACAGAGACCTGGTTCAAGGCTCCAGAGAGTACCCCTGCATTACCAGGCTATAATTCATACCACACCTTTCGGCCACCTAACCTGGACCGAAACACTAAAGGTGGAGGCGTGTCCATATTCATTAAGGATATCCACACCTCCAGGCTAGTTGCTCAACATAATGCAGCTGAAATTATCCAAGTGCAACTAACACTGGGCAAGACTGCAATCCAGGTTGTAGCTTGTTACAGATCCCCTACCATGCCCCAGGATTCCCACTCTTCATTTCTTAAGATACTGGAAAATATTAAGGTACAACCCAATGCCTTAATTATGGGTGATTTCAACTACCCCACCATCAACTGGGAAAACTACTCATGTACCAACTCATTTGCTCAACATTTTCTGGAATTCATAAATTCCAATGCCTTGGGATCACCTTGTCCATGCCCCCACCAAGGGCAGCAATATCCTGGACTTGGTCATTACCAGTATGGGTAACCGGTGTTCCACACCAGAGGTCAACTCCTCACTGGCCAGATCCGACCACAAGCTAATCACCCTAGACATCCATATCCCACCCCCACTCCCCATTAAGGAAACCACCATCAAAAACTACTCCAGAGACAACTTCATGCTTCTTAAGACAGAAGTGGCAAACTTCATGACACCCATGCAGATGGAAAATAGAGGTATAACTGCTGAATCTTACATAAATGCACTGTATAAGCACATACACGAGTGCATGGATCGTGCTATCCCCAACAGAACCAAGATGTTATCCTCCAAAAAAAAAAGGAAGTCAATCTGGTGGTCCCCTGCCATAAACAAACTCTACAACAGAAGGAAGAAGCTGTTGCAAAAAAGAGTAAAATCCCAAGATTGGAGGAACTCCCTGGTCAGCCTCAGCAAGAAGTTGAGATCCCTCATAAAATCCTTCAAAGTCAGTTATGAAAATAAAATAGCCACTGATTCCAAAGATAACTGCAAAATCATTCTACATCTATGTCAAGAATCTCAATGGCAACACTCAGATCTGCTCTGAGCTAGAGCACAATGGCATTAAATATACAGAACCAACCGATATTGCCAACATCCTGGCAGATAGATTCAGTGCTAACTTTACCCCCTCTCACCCTCCAAAGGGCCCATCTTAATACTGGAAGAATGCAAAGCCCCTGTAATCATGGATGAACAAGTAAAGAACGCACTCTCCAAAGCCAAGAACACAGCATCTATGGGACCAGACAACATCCCAGGCTGCGTACTGCACGAACTACAGAATGAACTGGCACCCCGCCTAAGTACCATGTTCAATCATAGCCTTACCTCAGGCTATGTGCCTACTGAATGGCACACAGCAACAGTTCTCCCACTCCACAAAGGGGGTGACACCACGGACCCCAGAAACTACAGCCCCATTAGCTTGATGAACCTGGTCTGCAAGGCCATTGAACGTATCACCTTGGAGCTTATAAACAAAGACATAGGCAACATCCAAACCTTGGACCCCATTTAGTTTGGGTTTGTAAAAGCTAGATCATGTCTACTAAACCTGATTGACTTCTTTGAAGCAGTCACCAGAGCCATAGATGAGGGCAAGGTAGTACACACAGCCTATCTTGACCTCGCCAAGGCTTTCAATACCATCCCCCACTCTGGAATTATAGATAACCTCACTAAACTGGGCATAAATCCCTATGTCACAAGATGGGTGGTCAACTGGCTCACTGACAGAACTCACACAGTAAAAGTAGCCGACTCCAAGTTCGACTTCAGACCAGTGACAAGTGGAGTACCACAGGGTTCGGTCCTGGGTCCTCTCCTGTTCGGCATCTACTTCTCTGAAGTGCAAGCCAACACTGAAGGTCTTTGGCTAACAAAGTTCACAGATGACTGCAAACTGGGAGCCATAATAGAATCACCTAATGATGTAGACATTCTACAAAAGGGCCTCACAGAGACAGATGCTTGGTGTCAAAGTCATGGCCTCAAGCTCGATGCCAAGAAGTGCATTGTCATCTCCTTTGGGAAAAACTCAGTACCCATGAACTACCACATAGGCAGTAGCTCATTAAACACTGAAAGTGTGATAACAGACCTTGGGACACAGGTGGACAGTAGTCTCTCCTTTTTAACCACATTGCCACAGTAGTCAGCAAATCCTTCTACGTGGCACACCTCATCACAAAAGGGTTCTCCTCTAGAAAAAAGGAGGTCATTGTTCCTCTCTACTCATCCCTCATCAGACCCATTACAGAGTACAATGCCCCATTTGGCATGTATCTCACAAGACACCTACAATTGGAAAGGCCACAGACATACCTTACTAAGAGGATTACCAGCCTCAAACAGATGTCATACGCAGACCGCCTCAAAAAACTCCAGCTCTACTCTGTCGCATATCGCCTCCTCAGAGGTGATCTCTGCCTAACATACAAAGCTATGTCAAACCCAGAGCTGTTGGACATGCTACACTTAAAGGAATCCCAATCTCTCTGAACCACATGCTCCAGGAACCTAAACTTTGTCCCCACAATAAACAGAACATGCTGGAGGGGATAGATTCCTGTCCCAGAGACTTCCCATACTTTGGAACAAACTACCCATTCAAGTCAAGCAAAGCTCCTCACTGGCCCTCTTTAAGAAAAATCTTGACAACTGGATGGGAAATAGAAAATTCACCCCTGGGATCACTTCTGCGGCACTGCTCGACAGGGGCACAGGAAAATAATTTTCTTGGGTGGCGAAAGCCAGATAACTTTTTTGGCTAGGCTTATATAGGCCCCTGGGCCGACAGCCTAGTACCTACCTATGAACCTATGAACCTATGGAAGCTAATTAAAACCCACTACACTTTCTGCTGATCAACTCCCTGCCGAGTACCTACAAAAATCAGCTGATGCTATTGCTTACCCTGTCTCAATACTAATCAATCGAGCCATAGTAGAAGCTAAAATTCCCACCATCTGGAAAATATCCTATGTAATCCCACTTCACAAAGGAGGCAGCTCTACTGAATTCTCCAATTATAGGCCAATAGCTATACTCTCTCCATTTGCAAAGATTATGGAAAAGTGTATTCATAGACAACTCATGCATCACCTAATCAGAATCACCTTATGGCAGACACTCAGCATGTCTTCTGTCCTTATCACAGCACTACTTCAGCCCTCCTAGCCTTTACCAACACCATAAACCATAATCGCAACAATAATTAAATATCCTCAGCCCTCTTCTTGGATCTTTCCAAGGCATTCAATATGGTTGATCACCAACTTTTAATCCACACCCTGCAAACATTCTGTCTAGATACTAGAACCCTTCAATGGTTTCAATCCTACCTGAATGGTCGACAGCAGGCTGTCCTCTGGCAGAACAAACTCTCTAACCTTCTACCTAACACCCTTGGAGTACCACAAGGCTCTATACTAGGGCCCTTGCTGTTCTCCATCTTCATTAACGACCTTTATACTGTCATCCCAAAAGTCAGCTGTATCCAATATGCTGATGACTCTACTCTGATTTGCTCGGCCACATCTCCAACAGAGTTATGGTCAGCTACCCAGACCACCTTTAATACAATAGAAAACTGGCTTTCTGAATGTCGTCTGATCCTAAATCCCAAAAAAACTAAAATGCTATTATTTTCACCAACACGTAGGTCTACCGCTTTCACCTTTACCATAAATTCAAATGATGGCACAATAATCTCCCCTGACCCCTCTACAAAACTATTAGTTGTCATCATAGATAATAATCTAAAATTCGAACTACACGTTAACCAAACTATCAAAACCATCAATAAAAAACTAGGGTCACTTTACAGAATAAAAGCCTTCCTAACCCCTCCAGCTAAAATTGCCATAGCTCGCTCTCACCTTCTTTCAACCTTTCTGTATGCATCCCATCTACTCTCAAATTTAAACAAGACTGTCCTTAACAAACTCTCAATTTGCTACAACCACATTGCCAGGTTTGCCACTGGGCTGCCTTTTAGGACACATCATTGCATCAGTCTAAATCAGCTTGGATGGCTTGAACTACCCAGCCTAATCCAGTATAACCAACTGATTATGGCCTATAAAATCCTCTATAATCTGGACAATACTCCTGCACTTAAAAATTTTATCACCCCCTATAACAATCCTAGACTGCTTTGATCCTCTAACAAACTACTAATTCAGACTAGCAAAATTAATAACACAGCCGTTGACTCTGTAAGTAGATCCTGGAACTCTCTTCCAGCTGATATTACCTTACTTTCCACCTTAGGTCAATTTAAAACTAGACTCAAGCAACATTTGTCACTTAACTGGCTATGTCAATGTATCAAGCCTGGCTAACTCTCTCTAGAATGTGTATAAATCTGTTAACCATCTTACTGTGTAATTTAATTTAATCCTGATTTACGCTCAGGATTAACTCTATCCTGTGGAACTTGTTTAACTTGCTTACTTATGTAATCACTGTAAATAGTCTGTTTGTAATATGCAATTTTGGTATTATGTAATGCTGTATCTGCTTATCCCTGGAGCTTTTCTCCCCGGGCCTCTGCTGAAAATGGAAATGCATCCAGTCGGACTATCCCGGTCAACAAATGTAAAATAAAAATAAAATAAATAGATTTGCCCAATGTTTTCTGGAATTCATCAATTCCAACGCCCTGGACCAGCTTGTCCATACAACTACCAGGGGTAGCAATATCCTGGACCTGGTCATTATCAATATGGGTAATAGATGCTCCATGCCAGAGGTCATCTCCTCGCTGGTCAGGTCCAACCACAAGCTAATCACCCTAGGCATCCATATCCTGCCCCCCCACTTTCCATTAAGGAAAATACCATAAACAACTTCTCCAAAGCCAACTTCATGCTTCTTAAGTCAGAAGTGGCAAACTTCATTACACGCACACAGATGGAAAATAGTGGCACGACTGCTGAATCATATACAAATGCACTGTATAAGCACATACACGAATGCATGGACCATGCCATCCCCAACAGAACCAAGACGCTATCCTCCAGAAAAAGGAAGCCAATCTGGTGGTCCCCTGCCATAAACAAGCTCTACAACAGAAGGAAGAAACTGTTGCAGAAAAGAGTCAAATCCCATGACTGCAGGAACTCCCTGGTCAGCTTCAGCAAGAAGCTGAGATCCCTCATAAAATTCATCAAAGCTAGTTACAAAAATAAAATTGCCTTGGATTCTAAAGACAACCACAAAGCCTTCTACAGTTATGTCAAGAATCTCAATGGCAACACTCAGATCTGCTCTGAACTACAGCACAATGGCACTACATTTACCAAACCAACTAACCAACTAATATTGCCAACATCCTGGCAGACAGGTTCAGTGCTAACTTCACCCTCTCTCACCCCCCCAAAGGGCCCATCCCCATACCGGATGATTGCCAACCCCCTGAAATCACGGCCGCACAGGTGAAGATTGCACTCTCCAAAGCCAAGAACACAGCATCTATGGGACCAGACAACAACCCAGGCTGCGTTCTACATGAACTACAGAATAAAGTGGCACCCCACCTAAGTACCATGTCCAACAACAGCCTCACTTCATGCTTTGTGCATATGGAGTGGCACACAGCAACAGTTATCCCGCTCTACAAAGGGGGTGCCACCACAGACCCTGGGAACTACCACCCCATTAGCCTGATGAGCCTAGTCTGAAAGTCCATGGAATGCATCAGTCTAGATCTTATAAATAAAGACATAAGTAACCTCCAAACTCTGGACCCCACTCAGTTTGGGTTTGTAAAGGGTTGATCATGCCTCCTAAACCTGACTGACTTCTTTGAAGCAGTCACTAGAGCTGTAGACAAGGGTAAGGTAGTGCACACTGCCTATCTTGACCTCGCCAAGGCTTTTGACACCATCCCCCACTCTAGTATAGTGATAAACTCACTGGACGAGGCATAAATCCCTTTGTCACAAGATGGGTTGCCAACTGGCTCACTGACAGAACCCACACAGTGAAAGTAGCCGACTCCAAATCAGACTTCAGACCAGTGACAAGCAGAGTACCACAGGGTTCGGTCCTGGGTCCTCTCCTGTTTGGTATCTACTTCTCTGAAGTCCAGGCAAATACAGCTGGTCTCTGGCTAATGAAATTTGCAGACAACTGCAAACTTGGAGCCATAACTGATTTACCTAAGGATGTGGACATTCTACAAAGAGGCCTCACTGAGACTGATGCTTGTTGTCAGTCATGGCCTAAAGCTCAAGGCCAAGAAGTGCATTGTCATCCTCTTTAGGAAAAATACCGTACCCATGAACTACTATATAGGCGGTAGCCTACTAAACACCGAAAGTGTGATAAGAGACCTTGGGACACAGGCGGATATTAATCTCTCCTTTGATAATCCCGTCACCACAGTAGTCAGGAAATCCTTCTATGTGGGACACCTCATCACAAAGGGGTTCTCCTCCAGCAAAAGAGAGGTCATAGTTCCTCTCTACTCATCCCTTATTAGACCCATCATAGAGTACAATGCCCTGTTTGGCATGTACCTTGCAAGACATCTGCAACAGCTGGAAAGGCCACAGAAATACCTCAGTAAGAGGATTACTTGCCTCAAACAGATGCCATACGCAGACCCTCTCTAAAAACTCCAACTCTACTCTGTCGCATATCACCTACTCAGAGGTGATCTCTGCCTAACGTACAAAGCCATGTCTAACCCAGACCTGATGGACATGCTGCACTTAAAGAAATCCCAATCTCTCCGAGCCACATGCTCCAGGGACCTAAACCTTGTCACCACAATAAACAGAACATGCTGGAGGGATAGATTCCTGTCCCACAGACTTCCCCTGCTCTGGAATAGGCTGCCCATTCGTGTCAAGCAAAGCTCCTCATTAGCCCTCTTTAAGACAAATTTTGACAATCGGATGGGTAATAGGGAATTCACCCCAGGAATCACTGCTGTGACTCTGTTCAACAGGGGCACAGGAAAATAATTTTCTTGGGTGGTGAAAGCCAGGGAACTCATTTGGCTAGGCTTGTATAGGCCCTAGGGCCAATAGGCTAGTACTTACCTATGAACCTATGAAGCTAGAGTAGACATACAGCTGCAAAAGCATAATTTGTATATTAGTGTATATAAAAATGAAACTGCATAGTCTGAGATGTGAAATTAATTAAACAGGAAGATGCCTTGTCTATAGTCAGTATAAGGGAGTTGAGCAAGATTAAACCATTTTAAGGGTAGTTACAGCTTTCACAGAACCAGACATACATAAGAATGGATTGGTTTTGCACAGGGAACAAATATAGCTAGTTTGGTGAGATACATTTGAAGTAATTTAGTATGTTGCATTTCATAAGCAAATCTTTAGAAAAAAGTGCTAAAATTTTATAAATTTAAGATACTGACATTTTTGATGTCTGTATTAAATTTGATTTGAATTTTTATTTGGTTTTGTTGATTTCTATTTTATATTAATACTATAGCATTGGTGCTGCGGTAGCGTTGTCGCCTCACAGTTAGACGTTGCCCGTTCGATTCTCAGTTAAAGCGTCTACTGTGTGACGACATGCGTGAATGGGCGTTCCTTCGTTGAAGGTTGTGCGTTAGGCCCGGCAAGCCAGCATGTAAAACTCTACTGCCAATCATTAGCGGACCGGAGTTCCGCTGTGGCGACCCCTAACCGGGAAAAAGCCGAAAGACACACACATTAATACTATAGCATTTTCTTTCCTTTGACATTGCTTGTCTGAATTTCATTTCTTTTGCAAAGTGCTTTGTGATAAAGTACTATAATAATAGTTGAATTCAATTGAGTCTAGTAGTTTCTTCCAATTTTTAGCATAATTAAGAAATTCAGAGTATCTTTCAAGCTGCAAGAACTGTTTACAGTCCATACTCTCAAGTTCTACTGCCCTCTGCCTTCTAGATGACCTAATACTCCCAAATGAAAATAAAGTTATTTAACCTAGATGTCAGAGACAAAGGGGAGATAACCTTGATAGCCATCACTGTATATGCCCCTAAATATCCTGTAAGAGAATCCCTTGCTAACGTTCCTACCAATCAATAAATAGGATGTAAAAACAAGCAAGCACAAAACAACAAAGATGCAGGATGAGATGATATACCTGTTAAAGTCTTTAAGGCAGAAAGTTAGTAAACTGTATTAAAACTTGATGAACTCATTCTTTATGAGATTATTTCACAAACTTTGAAGAATACCAAATATAATTACCATCTAGACAGAAGGGACAATTCAGAATGAGGTAAGTATTGAGAATTTGCTTACTCATTACTACATGAATAATTCTAAAGCACCTATTTCATACTACTAAGTTATGTCAGAATGATCTTTTAAGACAATTTGCTCTTCAATATAGATCAAATAAAAGCTTTAGAAAACCATCAGGATCTGTACATGACTTCCATTGATTTGTGAAATGCCTTTGACAACATTTTTATTAAAGACTTGTGGAAGGCCTATAGACAGTTTTGTTTCCCTGCCAGTTTCTTCAAAGTTTTGAGGCTTCTGCATTGCTGGGTTTCTGTGGAATTATCTATAGCTTCTGAAAAATATTCCCAGACAGCATCCAGGGTGGAATCAGTCATCCCTCCCTTATTCTCCGTGTTCCTAGCAGTTATGTTAATCCTCTCTAAGGACCATATCTCCACTGGCATTGAAAATGGACAAAGACTTCTTCAGTCTTAGACATTTGTATTCAAATACTAATGTTTCAGAAACTTCTGAAACTGACTTTCAGAATCCTGATGATGGTGCCATTCTTGAGCCCTCCTAAATGGGACATACAAACTGCACCAGATACATTTGATAGAATCACACCAAAGTCTGGAAACCTCACTCAAGGTCAAGAAGGCAAGATGCTACACAATGCTGCTCAAGGCCTCACAAATGAACCATCACAGTTTATCACCAAAGAACAGACTTAGGAGAGGTCAGGCACTTCTTCTACCTTCATAGCCACATTTACCTAATAGTAGATGCAGGCAGCCTGATTCGGCACAAGATCTGGTATACTTGTACTTTTCGGACAGTGTTTTCACAAGTATTCAGTGAACACGACCTATAACAATGAGACAAATATATTAGTGTTTGGTATTCATCTGACTATCAATTTACCCTTTTTGTAGCTAGAAAACAAATGACTTACCAATATCACCCAAAACATCAGCAATACTACCGATGAACCCCAAGGAATTCTTCTCTGTTGGGTGAGAAGACTGCCATGTTAACATCAATGTTCTTACATGGATAATCACTGGTAAAATAGATTCCTTACTCTCAGTGCTGTCATGACAAAAGATCCTGCTGTGGTCAAAGGAGACATCACAGACTAGAAGTTCTTGGCCATCAACTGATCAAAGTTGTGCTACAATGTCCAGAAAGTGGAGGCCTGCTTTGAAGAAAATATATTTGCAAATCAGAACATATGTATAGCACAAGGAAAGATATATAAGCCCAAGCCAATGGGCAACTCTTCCAGCTGGAATGTGAGCCATTCTTTTGATGGTTGTGTGGGTCCAGGACTGGATTATCGGTTCACCTAAGCATCTCTCATGGAACTGTGGAAGATAACATTCTTGACTCACAAGATTTCACATCTGATAGACTAAATCCTGGTTAAAACTTTATTTTGCATCCATTTAACGAAGTGGAATTCAGGTTAGGACTTACGCAGTCATAGTCAAGTGATTACTAACACAAGTTCTACAAAAGGCAGTGATGAGAACTTGGGATCAGAATGAAAAAATAAACAATTAACTTAGGTCAGCTCATTAAAATTTCACTAGTTATATGTTTAACTTTGTGAATATACAGATTTTGTTAAAAAATCATACACTGCTTGTGTGTATGTGCATGTGTATCTGTATGGGGTCTACTACAAGTGCCACCAAGGCACTTGAAGACTTTTGTCTTGCCGTCAAGGACACAATCATCTTATAGCCATCATGGGCTGCCACTTATGCTTCAACTTATATATGTGTTTGGGCAATGTGCAGTAGCCATGATATAAGGTCAGAGATGCAATACCTTACCTGAATAGGTACTCATGTTCAAGAAAGGTAAGTGAGGCAGACATGGGGAGGAAGTAAAACGAGGTGGGAGTGTAGCTTAAGTGTTTGGACAGTGATCAGAAGGGGATTTGATTTGTAGGAGGAGTACAAGAATTTTAGGGTTAGATAATGATTGGGAATTTCAGGTTTGGAGAGTGAGAATGGAGTTTTATGGTTAGGGTTAAGGAGCTAGGTTATAGTTAGGGACTGTCTGGGTGGGGGTTTTAAGGTTAGATTTAGGACTCTGGCAGGTTATATAGTTTAATATGGTCAGATGGTGAGTAGGCTAGGTAATTAAATAAAATTGGGCTAGTGGAAGTTGGGGTACTTGCCATTTCGAGCAGGTGATAGTGAGCAGGTGTGTAGCAAACTACCAGCATGTGATCCATTGTAGTAGTTCCATGTATATGTCTGTATCTACGAATGTCTAATGGCAAGCATTTTCTAACACCTGGATGAAATGTATTTTCAAACGTTTAGCATGGTACTATATTTTACAATTACAGAATTAAATTACGTTAAGGATCTCTTATTAATACAAGATACAGTGTATTTTAGGGAGATGTGCAGCCTTTTCAGAAACATGAAAATCCTAAGCAAAGCACCATGAAGCAGGGCTATTGTATACCATGAAGAGCAGGTTAAGGTCTAGTGTAACATATTCTCAATGATATAGTTAAAGGAATTACTGATACTTGTGGATAAAAACTTTTTAACACTACTCCGACCTGCTAGTAGGCACACGTAATATCACTCTGATAGTTATTATGTTAGATTTTGCAATGAAGTAAGGATAGTGTAGCTTCTAAACATATATATTTAACAGAACAAAAAGATTCCAGAGAAAGATAATATTCATTTCAAAGACAGAAAGAGATTTGGCTAACTGTACCTCAAAGATTTAAGGTTATATTTAAATATGGTTGCAAGTAACACTTTCTTTTAAGATAGCAAAAGCCATTTAATAATCAAGCCCATACTGTCTGCTTTGTTTGGTATGACTTTGTCTTAGAGACAACTCAGCATCCTAGGCTTTTTCTTTCTTTGAAATTCAAGAATCTAAATGAACCTCTGAAAGATCAAAGTAAACCACATTCTTTGTAACAATGCCAATTAAAATTGCTTAACTAATTATAAAGACGCTTATGCATTTTATTTGCATATTTTATTTTGAAGTGAACCACAAGGGGAACAACAAATAATATATTTTCTGAGTAGTTGCATGCAATTAGACCAATTTCAAACACCGAATAAAACACATTTAGTCAGACGCCATCTGGTTCATCTAACAGCTCATCTTTAATGGTTTAAAGGAACTAATTTATATAGCTGTGCAATGAGTACACTTCATTAAATAGTACTTTTTACTGTGGGTTACAAGCATGTGAGTTAATGTATATAATATACAACTATCCTGTAGTATTTTATATCGCTGTAACAAAAAGCATTTAACTGTAATGCATAATACAGTTTAAGTGGAGCTTTAGTAGCTTTCAAAAAATGCATAATGCTTAATAAGGGTTTAACACATGTTCACTTCAGACTGTGGTAGAAATAAACTTATTTTTCCATTATTCCCACTACTAATCCTACATACCCTCAGGCTTTTCCCCTGTCATTTCCTTGCTTGTCGTCTTATCCCTGGATCCTCCCATAGTTCTTTACTGGGTACTTTGGAAGTAACCCTTCATTGGGTGGGCCCCCTTACTCTTTGGAAACTCTACTTCAAAGTTAACTCTCTATGAGGCCCAGAGAGTCAGCAATCTGGTGAGGAAGTAATTAGTGTGGAGCCTGGGAGCTGTCACTCATGTTGTGGATTGTCATTTACACTAACTGTGAGAGTGGCTAGTGTAATGACATCAACTTCAAATTCAACTTTACTTTATTTAGCTGAATTCACACAAAACACCTAAATACAATAAAATTTAACAAAGAAACAAACCTAGACAAAATTACATAGAGATTAAGATAAGACAAACAACTAAAACATAAAACACATAAAAGATTATGACAAACCAATAAGTTACTTTACTCATATACATGATATCAAAAAAGTAAGACTTAAGTGATCTAAAGAAGGCAGCTATTACTGTCCACTCCCAGAGCCACTTTGATAATAGATTCCACTGCTGGCGAGTTTGATAAGCAAATGCTTACCTTCCAGTAGTCTTGAGCATGGTGGCCAGAACAATAGGGTAAGGATTGCATGAATGTGGCCTACTCGGCTGAAAAATAAAATATATAAATTGAAAAAATTGCACCAAATGTCCCCCCCATCCACTGTCTGCATCCTATTGGCTGGCTAACTTTACACTGTTGCCATTTTTTTGCAAAGTACAAAACACAGACACCATTGATGGTTGGTGCTCTGTTAGTAGCTTAACACATTTGCCATTTGCCTACTACATTTTTTTTTTGTAGATAGTACCAGAAATGGCTATAGTGATTTACTAAATATAAGATAAAATTAGAGACTGCTGGGAGGTATGGTCTGTAAAAAAACAAACAAAAAAAAATTACCCTTAAAATATCAGGATGATACAAGTTTCTGTGTGGTCCCTTGTAATAAAAATTTGTTAAAGCTTGAACACTTACCTACCATCCCAGATCAGCCTTACATGAAGAACCCCGTGACACATATATCTCAAACTCTTAGCTCAAGAAATCCAGACAAAGCCAAAAATAATGAGGGGGAGGAGGGGGCAAAGCCACCAAAATATGTCAGATTTTAAGTATTGCTCTTACAAACTTAGAAAACTGCTAGAATAACACAGCTTGTGTTAACATGCATTTTTCCAAAGGATATGAAGTTTGAAACTCAAATGTATGTTATTGTTTAGTGACTTATATCTGCAGTGATTTGCCAAAAAATAAACACATTTTATGAAAACTAGACCAAAAATATGAAACAAAAATCTGGACATTCTGCAAAAATCTAGATAGTTGAGAGGTATGGCATGATGATTGTGAGCGGCAAATGTGACTGTAACCACAAGTGAGTCTGTATTGTATGATTTTTATACCCTGCATGCATACCTCTTAACTCCTTTCCTCAAGAATTTGGCATGGGTAAATGGGCCAAAATTCTGACAAGATTTTAAATATTGTTTATATAAACTTAGAATGCTGCTAGCATACCAGGTTTTGCATTTGCATGTAGGACATTAAGTCTGAAACATAAATGTTTGTCATTATTTGGTGATGGCAGTCTTCAAAGATTTGGCAGAAAACCACAAATTTTACAAGGAGCAGACCTAAAATGTGAGGCAAAAATATTGCCATTCTGTGAAATTCTGGACAGTTGAGCGGTATGCCTGCACATAAGAAGAGCAAGAAAATAGTCAGTGCTTGCCTGTTCATGAAACAAAGGTACATGTTCTTCGTGACAATAGTGATGTAACATTATATTGAATTGGTGACTTCTGGGAAAAGTGGCAATAGCTCATTGTTCTTCTATGCCCATAGCTGGCCTTAGGCATAGGCCAACTAGGCAACCACCTAGGGAGCCACTCTAGCAGGGGCACCTTTCTAGCAATCTGGATGGTGTAAGGATGGGAGCACATGGTGGTGTTGGGGAGGCGCTGTGGAGACCATTTGTCTAGGGCACCAGGTGACCAAAGGCCGATTCTGTCTATGCCCATCTTGCCATGGCTGATAGTATTCCATTATTTATTCAGTTAACAAATAGGCAAGTAAATCCACTAGGAATTTTTCTGTGGTGGTATAGCTTTGTAAGGAACAATGAAACGAGGAGGAGATTTAAACATACACATATGGTATTTTTACTTCTTCATTTCTGTCCCTGGGTTGTGTTTGGAAGAGTTCATTTAATTCTTTAATAAATTAATTATGGCCATGTAACATAAAACTCATGTTTTTACACTGTTTTGGCTAGGTTAGTAAACTTACAAATATTGATATTCTAGTTTTTCCATTTAGCAAGTTATTCATTTAGTTTCACTGAAGTATTTTTAAGGAATTGCTGTTTGAGGGAGGGTTTATAATTGGATTGAAACATATTGGTTTCTCTTAGAACTGGTGTTTTTTTTTTTTTTTTTTTTTTTTTTAAAGTAGTCATTGTTTTTAACTAGTGCCCACAACTGCTTTTGTCAGCATCATGTGATCAAGTGCAAGAATTAGCACGTTTTATGTGCCTTTTTTTCTAATATCATTGTAGCGGTTGTGCATGTTTGTGCGATCCTGGGCCTAATCTTTTATTAATATCTTCAGACCCATCTTATACCTGCCCTTCAAAGCCAGTGTCAAGTGACTGAAGGTTAAAATTGTATTTCAGTCACCTTGGCTTGTCATGAAAGCCTGGTATCTCTGCCCTGTGGTGGTTTAGAGAAACAAGAAGGTATTAGAAGAAAGCAGTATACCTCTCTACCCCTTAGTCTAAGAAATCTAGGCAAAGCCAAAAATAATGGAGGGATAAAGGCCCAAAATAAGGACAAATGTTACATATTGCTCTTACAAACTTAGAAAGTTGCTAGAATAAAAAGGTGCCAGCATGCATTTTCTGAAAGATGCAAATTATGAAACTTAAATGTATGTCGTTATTTAGTGGTCAGGTTTCAATGATTTGCCAGAAAACCACACATTTTATAAGGAACAGGCCAAAAATATGAGGCAAAAATTTGGACTTTCTGCAAAAATCTGGACAGTTGAGAGGTATGGAGAACAGTATGCGGGCAGAGAAACTTAGCCTGCAGACAGCAAGGAAAAGCCATTAGCTTCTAAATGGGCAAAAGGAATAAGTAAGAAATAGTTCCTTGAGTAGGGCAGTAAAGTATCTGTTGTTCCGCCATGTGTGTGTGTGTGTGTGTGTGTGTGTGTGTGTGTGTGTGTGTGTGTGTATGTGTGTGTGTGTGTGTGTGTGTGTGTGTTTGACCTTTACAAAAAGCATGAGAGCACCATACCTCTCAGCAGTTCAGTATTTCCCAGAAAATACCAAACTGAACCTTAAAATAACATGATGCTATGAAATCTCAAATGTTCCTTTTAACATGGTTGGCACCAAGCTGAGGCATGTGCCTCAGCTGTGCAATGGTATGCTTCAGTAAGTGCCTATGTAAAAAAAATAAAGTTTGTGCAAGTTCATATATGCACAAATATACTTAAAAGAAAAGGTATTTTAAAAAGTAGCCTTCCACCTCTATGACATTTTCCCAATAATACTAGAACATGGGTAACCTATCCATGTCGTATTATAGCAATAACCCACGCTTGGGTGTGGGTAATGCTGGATTTACCCATGGTTGGTGTGGTTTGGTCACAAGGGCGAAGCCCGAGTGGCCAGACAAAGCCAACCGTGGGTAAATCCAGCATTGCCCACACCCAGAAGTGAGTTATTGCTATTATACAATGACATTATTTAAGAAAAAAAATACTTACTTTTCTTAAACAATGGCATTGTATAATGCCTCCTTGCTGCCCTTCTGCAGCTGTCTGGTATTCTGCGGCAGTTCTGATATACTGCGCATGCGTATGCCTACACAGTATATCAGAGCTGTGGGCAAATGCAACGGAGAAAGCAAGATCTCTGTTGCTTTTTACAAACTGTCTCGCTATGTTAAATGGGTTTAACATAGCGAGACAGCTTTAAAAAAAGCAATGGAGAATCTCCTCAGGGATTGTTTTTTGATTGTAGATATGTTTATGTATTTATTTTCTTTTTATTTCAGATTTTAGGAGAAAACCAGATTGAAGCATGAGCAGTGGTTACACAAGACACTACCCACTAGCAGAATGAGGATTTTTTTTCAATTTACAATTATAATGGTTGACACTGGGGATGTGGGAATATTACCTTTCAACTGTCCCAGATTTTGCAGGACATTCCTGGTTTTACTTGATATTTCTGACCTGCCTATCATACATTTTTTTTTTATTTTTTGATACATTACTGAGATTACAGTAAGTCAGCAGAGCAAACTGTAAAACGTTTTTTAATTTATTCTTACAGCTGTCGACATTATGAGTCAGCTATCCCTGTTCATGACTTTACCTCATATTTATGACTTGCTTCTTATAAAACTTTTGATTTCTGATAAATAATTGAGGATTACAGTAATTCATCAGAATGTATTTTCTTTTTAATCTACTTTTGCTGTGGTCAGTGTTGGGCATGGGAGAATACCTCTTATCTGTCCCTAATTTGCAGAATGTCCCTAATTTTGCCTCATATTCTGATCTGCCTCATAAAATATTTTGATTTTCTGATAACTCACTGAGGATTACAGCCAGTCAATAATGTAAGGCATTTGAACTTTTAAAGTTAATTAGTGTAATATGTTGATGTGATTCTAGACCTAAAAGAGATGTTGTTATATAAACGCAGTGTTTTCGTTGTTTGTATATGTGATTTGTATGTAAATTTAGGAAGAAGTTGTTTCTTTGTCTTTGTGGATAAGTGACCATTCCAGTTATTTTCTGCAGATAATTACCAATAACATTCCCTGGAAGCTTTATTTATAAATGCTGAATTCTTTTGGAAATAAAGACTTTTAAATACAAAGAGCAAAAATAGCCAAGAACAGTCAGTATTTCGAAGATGGACCTCCAGAAAATGTTAAACAGTTAAGGAATTAAATGTGTCACAACCATCTGTCATCACATCTGTCAGTATGGCATCTTTGAGCATATTTTCAGTCTTGAGTTTTTCATGATTGAGCTGGAGTTGTTCAGACACCAAAGAGTATTCTTCAAATTTTATAAAGTAAGATGTTTTTGTAAGTTTTCTTTTTAATGTACTATGAGTTGCACTGTTTATTTGGCAGTGTATGGGCAGCTTCAGTACTTGTTCTCAGTGACTTCTCTGTGATGAGTTGTAGGTACTGACTCATAGTCCAACTGTCTCTTTTTCATGTAATATAAAATACAATAACTGCCATCTTATGGTGATTCTGTGCTGTGCTAATGTGCAGCTCTGTGCATTCATTCACTTTCTTCTTGCTTCAAAGTGATTTGTCTTTCTTTGTGTTGCTTCATTTTCCCTGTACACCTGCATAGCATTTTCCCTTTCATATATTTTCAGAATCTCACAGTCATTGCATTTGATAGTGTTTTGTACAATACATGCAGCTTTCTGGATGTTTACTTCACTGTTATAGTCATGTTTGGATTTAATATCATTAGTCCTCTATACTGGCACAGATGGTTCTACAACATCTGGATGAATCCCCATTTGTTCTAGCTTCATCTGGACAAAACAAACTATTCAAAGATGCTTTAACAACATGGAAAAATGCATTTTTGCATGGGGACAAGATCACCAGTTCCTTCCATGTAGGGAATTTGCCTGCCACACTCTCCTTACTTACATTTACGAACTTCAGGGTTGCACAACCTCAGAGAACCATGGAACATATGCAACAAAATCTGTCAAACTACACACTTGGCATTAGTATTCTACTTGCATCATGTCTGCCTAACAAATTTAGGGACAGAACTATGTTCTTCGCATCCTGATGCTCTGGAACATAAGGCAAGGGCACAGCTCAGGACCTGTGGTTCCTTTGCACCAGCATCTACCAGTATAATAGAAATCTATTCAGATGTAAAGGCAGCATGACATAGAGTAACCCACATATTTAGCTCTAAAGTTGATGCCTGGGCTTGATGCTCACCGTAGGCCTTCTCTTTCATTTTCTTTTCCATATTTAATATTTTTGGGTCAGGGCAGACTATACAGATAAAGGACAAAGAAATGTACTCCTCTTCTGAAAAGGAAGCATCATCCAGAAATATTATATAATGACAATGATACCTTGCACATTAAATAATGTATTTGCTAACCACTCCTGGAGTACTTTAGCTCTGTTACAATTGCCATTTCCTTGGATATTCTTTGATATAGGGATTATGTCTATACTCTGCTACAAGTTCATTACATACTCAGATATTATTTGTAATACTCTGTTACATGTTTTCTATATAGACTATGATACATGTTCTTTGAATATACTCTGTTCCAGAGGTTTGATATATGCTGTGTTACAGGTTCTTTGTAAATACCTGGTTGCAGATGCTTTGTATATTCTCTGGTGCAGGCTCTTTATAGTACTTTGATGTTGTCTTCATTTGCTGCGCCAGGGAGGATTTTGATTTATCTTTGATGGACTGTACTGCAGTGTTCATTCATTTTACTGAGCAGTCCTTTTAGATTACTAAAGATATCTCTTTTTCAAGTCAGGCTGTGGGGCTCAGAAAACTTGGTGATTTGTATGAGGCCACAAAATATCAGCACACATCATTAGTTCACAACCTAACCCCTTAAACACTTACTCTCCTAGCAGGCAGACCTCATGCCAATTAAATATTAGTCTGCATTTTTTAACAAATGTTTACAGGTAAATGTTAGAAAGGGACTATGTGAACAATTTAACCTGCACTACTCACTGTCTTGTTTTCCTAGTGATTGAGATATTACTGTCTTATACTGTTATCTGTAGCTACATTTCTCATTTTTTGTGTCATTGAAGACATACCTGAACTTGATTGCATCATGCGTTCAAAGAAATCTAACATCAGTTCTCTCACTGAAGAAATGGTATATGCACCTTTTCCTTTGGTTTCACTTTTAGGTTCATAGGTTCATAGGTGTGTACTAGGCTAATGGCCCTGGGACCTTTACAAGCCAAGCCCATAGGATTACCCTGGCATAGTGCCACCCGACCTTAGTTCCCAGTACCTCTGCCGAGTAGAGCCACTGGTGTTATCCCTGGGGTGAATTTTCTGTTTCCCATCCACTCATCAAGATTTCTCTTGTAGAGGGCCAGCAAGATGCTCTGTTTGACAAGTATGGGAAGTCTATTCCATAGCATGGGCAGTCTCTGCGTTATGAACCTGTCCCTCCAGCATATTCTGTTAATTGTGGTAATGAGGCTGAGGTCTCTGGAGTGTGTGGTGTGGAGGGATTGGGATTTCTTTAGATGTAGCATTTCTAACAGAGCTGGGTCAGACATGGCTTTGTATGTCAAGCAGAGATCGTTTCTAAGTAGGCGATATGAGACAGAGAATAGTTGGAGTTTTTTTGAGTCTGTCCATATAGGACAAGTGTTTAAGGCCTAGGATCCTCTTTGTGAGGTACTTTTGTGGCCTCTCCTGTTGTTTCAGGAGTCTAGTGAGGCACATGCCAAATGGGGCATTGTACTCGATGATTGGCCTAATGAGGAAAGAGTAGAGGGAGACAATGACCTCTTTCTTCCTGGATGCAAAACCCTTAGTAATGAGATGTGCCACATAGAAGGACTTTCTGACCACAGTGGCAATGTGGTGATCAAAAGATCAAAAGAGGGGTTGCTGTCAACCTGTGTTCCCAGATATCTTATAACATCTTCTGTGTTCAGTGGACTGCCATCAATGTGGTAATTCAAGGGAATTGGGTTTTTCACAAAGGGGATGATGACACATTTTTTGGCATTGAGCTTAAGGCCATGGTTCTGACATCAGTCGTTGGTTACAGTGAGGCCATTCTGTAGGATGTCATCACTTGGGGAGCTAATAATAGCCCCCCAACTTGCAATCGTCTGCAAACTTTGTCAGCCAGAGTCCCTCTGTGTTGGCCTGGACTTCAGACAAGTAGATACCAAACAGGAGAGGACCCAGGACCGAACCCTGTGGGACTCCACTCGTGACAAATCTGACTTGGAGTCAGCTACTTTCACACTCTGGGTTCTATCTGTGAGCCAGTTTGCAACTCACCTAGTGATATAGGGGTTGATGCCAAGCTTAGTGAGTTTTTCTATGATTCCTGAGCGGGGAATGGTATCAAAAGCCTTAGCCAGATCAAGGTAGGCTGTATGAACCACCTTGCCTTCATCCACAGCTCTGGTGGCTGACTCAAAGAAGTCGACCAAGTTGAGCAGGCATGATCTACCCTTTACAAAACCAAACTGTGTGGGAGCCAGAGTTTGGAGATTCCCTATATCCTTGTTTATTAGGTCCATAATGATGAGTTCCACAGCTTTGCATATCAGACTTGTCAGGCTAATGGGGCAATAGTTCCTAGGGTCTGTAGTCACTCCTCCTTTGTGGAGAGGGATGACTGTAGCAGTGCACCATTCGGCAGGGACAAAGTCAGAGGTAAGGCTGTGATTGAACAGGGCACACAGGTGAGGTGCCAGTTCACACTGTACTTCATGTAGAACACAACCAGGGATATTGTCAAGTCCCACAGAACCTGTATTCTTGGCCTTGGACAGTGCTGTTTTAACCTGCGCAGCAGTAATACTGGGTGCCTGGCAATCTACTGGTATTTTGATTGGTCCTTTGGGGGGGGTAAAGTAGGCACTGAATCTGTCGGCCAGTATACTAGCAATATCTGTTGGCTCAGTGTAGGAGGTACCATTGTGCAGTAGCTCAAAGCAAATCTGGGTATTGCCATGGATATTCTTTATATAACTATAGAAGGCCTTGTGGTTGTCTTTACTATCTGCTGCAATTCTGTTTTCATAACTAGTTTTATAGGATTTGATGAGGGATCTCAACTTTTTGTTGAGACAGATAAGGGAGTTTTTCCAGTCTTGGGACTTCACCTTATTCCACATCAATTTCCTCCTTCTGTTGTAGAGTTTGTTTATGGCAGGTGACCACCAGATTGGCTTCCTTTGCTTTGGAGGAGAGTGTCTTGGTTCTATTGGGTATGGTGAGATCTATGCATTTGTGTACGTGTTCGTAAAGCCAGGGTACATTTTTTGGCTAGGCTTGTATGGGCCCTAGGGCCGATAGCCTAGCACCTACCTATGAACCGTGATATATAGCAATAAGTAGCCTGTTTTTTTGCTTATTTGTAGTAGTTATTGCTTATTTTAGATATTTACAGCAATTTTATTGTACACTGCATATTTGTACTGTATTTCATAGCAATTGGCTCACTTGTGATAAACATTTCTGTAGTGTTTTCTGCCACCCTCCCTAATGACATGTTGTCTTTATACCTGCTGGCCTTGCAGTTGCCCACACCTGCTCTAAATTTGATCTTGGACACTCCTACCAGTCTCGTGTCATTAGCTCATTCTACCTAATACAGAGAGAATTTCCTTCTGTTTCTCCTTTCTCCCTTTCTAAAAAAAAATTGTCTGAATATCCTTGTGTTCAGACTGTGCTTCTCAAACATTTTGGAAATATAGAGTATATTTTAGTGCATTTATTAAAACTGTATTTGCCTTAATATTGCTACAGCTCAAGTGCTGTAGGATGCACTGCATCTGAATTGTTTGTGTGTTTTAGCTGCTTTTCTGTATTTATAGACTTTTCTGTATATGTAGACTAGCTACTTATTCTACTGTATTACTGCCTTTTAAATCGTTTTTCAGTTTTGCACTTGCCTTGCTTCATTTAAAAAGTTTTAAATTGTTAATTTTGTAGAGTTTTAATTGTATTTACTGCCTAGGGCTACACACTCAAGTGTGTTAGACTTTTCTGTGTTTCTTTAGTGTATTATTGCATTGTTTAGCCTGTTTTAACAAAAAAAAAAACCTGTCTTGTTTGCTCGTTTCCCGTCTTTCCTAGCTAGTATAGTCCAAATCCCAGGCTTTGCTGGTTTCAGGACTTTATTTTCTGTGTTCAGAGCTATCCAGACCTTGCTATGGTAGAGGGAAGTCCTACTGCTTTGCTTACCAGTGGGAGTGGTGAGCATTGTACTGCCTGTCTGGCACTAGAGGAGTGGTTTCCAGCTCTGAAATTGTAATTTTAGCCATTCTGGGCTGATTTCTATCCCTTTCAATTTCTGGCTTAAAAACGCATATGTTTGCACATTTTTCACATCGTGCAGCACTGCCGGGTTATGGTTAAACTATTCCAGGTGCCAGAAAGTCTGCTCTTCAAATTCTCCCTTAAAACTAGCTGGTTTCTCAGTAGTAGCACTAAAATCTGAACTCCTGTGACTAGCACTTGCTCTAGAACCTGCTGGAAAGCACTAGGAAGCCTTAAACTGATACAAGCACTCAACTCTCCTTGCTAATAAGGAGAAATTAATTGTAGGCACTAAGCCTATAATTGCAAAGTACCTTGCAAAGGTAAGAAGCAGCTCTTGTACTTTACAAAAAAACACCTAAACAAGCATGTCCAAGGGTCAGCTTCTGGTGATTTCTCCTGTCCACCTGGTGAGTCTTGGCATACTAAGGCAATGCAGCAATTGCATCATGTACACAGACAGCCCTCTCCTCCTACTACTCAACACTACAACCTGCGAGAGATGCACTTACATAGCCTGACTGGAAGCAAAGCTCTCTCCAGCCAAGATTGTGCTAGACAGTCAAGAGGAGAAAGTTAACACCTGCACTACACCTCAAGCAACACATAGCTCTTCAAAATCCACACCATCAACACCCACACACAGCAACACTAAACCCACATATGAGGAGGCCCTTGACATTAACCTTCCCAAGCAACAAGGACCTCCAAAGCTGAAACGCAAACAAAAGACCAGTCACAACCAAAGTGACACATAGCTCACAACACAAGTGTGCCACCCAACAACAGCCCCTAAGGTAAGACAATGTACCCAACACTTTAGTCATAGGTGACTCTATAGTCAGACACACTGATGTCCCACTCACCAGGTTGAACAAGGAGAAAATTACAGTCAGCTGCCTGTCGGGTGCCAGGATTCACCACATAATGCATGCACTCAAGTCACTCCACAGCAAGTACAAATACAACTCTGTCATTGTCCATGTTGGAGTGAATGACTTGAGACGTACCTCCCTGGACTACATGAAAAGAGACATGGAAGAGCTCTCAGATCATGTGGCCCAGGCAGGTATGGCTCTAGCCCTGAGTAGCATCCTGTCTTCACCAAGAATGATACCACAGTATAAGGACAAAATGATTAACTTCAACAATTGGCTAAGGTTCTGGTGTCATTCAAAGGGGATCCAGTATTTGTCTGCCTGGGATGACATGATCGACAAACCATGAAGCTTTGCCAGAGATGGTCTGCACCTGTCACCCCTGGGATTCAGGTTACTGGCTAAAGCTCTCGCCATCCCTATACTGCCTTTTTTAGGCAAGGTTCAAAGGACAAAACCATCACCATAACAGAGACAAGCATGCAAAATGTGAAGGTAATGCTACTCGATGCTAGAAGTCTAAACCTCAAAATGCACTCTCTCAAGGCACTCCTAAAAATGGCCAACATTGATATTTGTGCAGTAACTGAGACCTGGTTCAAGGCTCCAGAGAGCACCCCTGCAATACCAGGTTACAACTCTTACCACACATTTCGGCCACCAAACCAAGACTCAAACACTAAAGGTGGAGGAGTGTTCATATTCACCAAGGATATTCACACCTCCAGGCTAGTTGTCCAGCACAATGCATCTGAAATTCTCCAGGTACAACTAACACTAGGTAAGACTGCAATCCAAATTGTAGCTTGCTACAGATCCCCCACCATGCCCTAAGATTCTCACTATACCTTTCTAAACATACTGGACAATATTAAGATACAACCAAACACCCTAATACTGGGTGATTTCAACTACATTGCCATTAACTGGGAAAACTACTCTGGTACCAACACCTTTTCCCAACAGTTCTTGGAATTCATAAATTCCAACGCCCTGGATCAACTAATCCATTGTCCCACCAGGGGCTCCAATACCCTAGACCTGGTCATTACCAACATGGGAGATAGATGCTCCACACCAGTGGTCACCCCCTCATTGGTTAGGTCTGACAATAAGCAAATCACCCTTGACATCCTCATCCCACCCCCACCCCCCAGTAAGGAAACTTCTGTAAAAAACTTCTCCAAAGCCAACGTCATGCTACTAAAGTAAGAAGTGACAAACTTCATGACACCCATGCAGATGGGAGTTGAAAGTTAGACTGCTGAATCCTACACTAAGGTACTGTACAAGCACATCCACTCGTGCATGAATTGTGCCATCCCAAATAGAACCAAGACGCTTTCCTCCAAAAAAAGGAAGCCAATCTGGTGGTCCCCTGCCATAAACAAACTATACAACAGAAGAAAGAAACTGTTCCAGAAAAGAGGAAACTCCCAGGATGCAAAAAACTCCCTTACCAGCCTCAGTAAGAAGCTGAGATCCCTCATAAAATCCTTCAAAGCTAGTTACGAAAATAAAATTGCCAAAAATTCCAAAGACAATCACAGGCATTCTATAGTTATGTCAAGAATCTAAATGGCAATGCTCAGATATGTTCTGAGCTACAACAGAATGGCATTAAATATACTGATCCCAAGGATATTGCCAATATCCTGGCAGATCGATTTAGTGCAAACTTCACCCCTCTCTCACCCCCTAAAGGGCCCATCTCAATACCAAAAGATTGCCAAATTCCAGTAATCACAGCCACACAGGTAGAAATTGCACTCTCCAAAGCTAAGAATACATCCTCCATGGGCCAGATGACATCCCGGGCTGTGTACTACATGAACTACAAAATGAACTAGCACCTCACCTAAGTGTCATGTTTAATCATAGCCTCACCTCAGGCTTCGTGTCCACTGAGTGGCGCACAGCTACAGTTATCCAACTCCACAAGGGAGGATCCAACTTGGATCCCGGGAACAACCGTCCCATCAGTCTGACGAGCTTGATTTGCAAAGGTATGAAACGCATTATCATGGAACTTATAAACAAAGACATTGGCAACCTTCAAACACTGGACCCCACCCAGTTTGGGTTAGTGAAGGGCCGATCTTGTCTCCTGAACCTGATTGACTTCTTCAAATCAGCTTCCAGAGCTGTGGACGAGGGTAAGGCGGGCCACACAGTCTATCTGGACCTCACCAAAGCCTTTGACACCATCCCCCACTCTGGAATCATAGATAAGCCTACCAAGCTGGGTATAAATCTCTACATCACTCAATGGGTTGCCAACTGGCTTACTGACAGAACCCAGGCTGTAAAAGTAGCCGACTCCAAATCCAGCTCCAGACAAGTGATAAGTGACAAGTGGAGTACCTCAGGGTTCATTCCTGGGATTGCTCTTGTTTGGCATCTACTTCTCTGAAGTACAGGCCAACACTAAGAGACTCTGGCTATCAAAGTTCACAGATGACTGCAAATTGGGAGCCATTATTGAATCCCCAAATGATGTGGCTATTCTACAAAAGGGCCTTACAGAAACAGATGTTTGGTGCCAGAGCCATGGGCTCAAGCTTAATGCCAAGAAATGCATAGTTATCCCCTTTGTGAAAAACCATGTACCCATGAATTACCACATAGGTGGCAATACACTAAACACCGAAAGTGTGATGAGAGACTTAGGGACACAGGTGGACAGTGGTCTCACCTTCGATAACCACATCACCACAACAGTCAGGAAATCCTTCTATGTGGCACACCTCATCACTAACGCCTTTTCATCCAGAAAAAAGGAGATCATTTTCCCACTGTACTCAGCCCTCATTGGACCCATTACAGAGTACAATGCCCCATTTGGTATATACCTCACAAGACATCTGCAACAGCTGGAAAGGCTGCAGAAATACCTCACTAAAAGAATCACAGGCCTAAAGCAGATGCCCTATACTGACCATCTAAAAAAAACTCCAGCTATACTCTGTGGCATATCGTCTACTCAGAGGCAATCTCTGCTTAACATGCAAGGCCATGTCAAACCCTGAGCTGTTGGACATGCTCCACTTAAAGAAATTCTCATCCCTCAGAGCCACACGCTCCAGGGATCAAAACCTTGTCATCACAATGAACAAAACATGCTGGAGGGATAGGTTCCTGACCCAGAGACTCACCATACTCTGGAATAGACTGCACATACATGTCAAGCTGAGCCCCTCCTTGATGCTCTTCATAAGGAACCTTGACAATTGGATGGGAGATAGGAAATTCACCCCGGGGATCACATCAGTCACCCTGCTAGACTGGGGTCCAGGGAAGTAAATATTGTAGGAAGAAATATCCAGGGAATTGTTATAGCTAGGCTTGTATAGGCCCTAGGGCCGATAGCCTAGTACCAACCTATGAACCTATAATTGTTTTGTGCAACAGGTGTCCATTCCTCATGCATAAAGAGAAGGAAGGAAGGAAGGAAGGAAGGGATGTAAGAGGAAGGTAAGAGGGTGAGGTTAGGTAAAAGGGGAAGACAGACATGCCTGCCAGAGTGTGTGGTAACATAATGAGAAAGGGGAACACAGTGGTTAAGGAGACATCAGATAAATAGTGGGAAGACATTGTGAGGCAGGACTGAACAATGAATGGAAGTGGGCATGGACACATAATGGAGGGGAAACCGGGTTGGGGAATAGTTTGGGATATTTGCAGCTGTAGTCTCTCCCAAGTGAGACCCTGCAGGAGACTGAATTCCTCTCCAGGTACAGCCACCACTGGAACCAGTCTCAGATGATAAAAACAACAATTGACAGGGACACAACTCTACAAGTCACTAGAAGAAGTTCTTCATTTGGCCAATTTGGGCATCCAAACTGCTGTTAGTAATGCCCCCCACAGTGTCTGCTACCTGCTAATGAGTAACTAAGGTGTCACCTCTACTGACACTGCTACTGACAGGTATAACTGTGCCAGGATCCAGTGCAAAGCTACATAAAGCAGGTGGAGCAAGTATAGCAGGAGGTGTGGAGGCCTCTGTGACAGGCTGGGATCAAAATGTGTTGGGTGCTTCTGGTGTTTCGTTGCCACCTGTGGTGGGGGGGGGGGCAATGGTCCTTTCCAGAGGTATGGGTGCAAGTTGTGATGCTGCTGCATATAATAATAATATAAATGGAGAGAAAATAATAATAAGCAATATAAATATATGTAACAGAATGGATAATGATGGGGGGATGAGTACAATTCCAATGAAATACTAAAACTCATATATATTTTAACTATGATACACTTACTCATAGTACACTTGATGGATCAAAAGAAAAAACACTTTTTTAATTTAACATGGCTGTTATTATACACAACTGAGAGTGAGACATGAGCCAGCAGCCATCAACACCTGGATTTTGGCTGATAAAGAATTAATGTGATGAGCTACTTAGACAAACCCTCAGGTATCGCTAATACAAGATGCAGTAATGATGTCTGAGACAAATGCACATATAAAATGAAAACAAGCTGCTCAGACAAAACATTTCACTCACAGGTTATGTGCAGAGGAAAGAACAATCAGTTGTCTACACAACCAATAATGTTGATCACCCATATTTTAACCTTTGAATGCTGTAGTTATTATACTGATACAGAAAAATAAACATGAAATATTTCATGATAATACAACTTGGGGTAGACTTGAAACCTCAGGTATCCTTCCAATGTGGCAGCACAGCCTTATCAACCTGATGCACTTGCCCAAACATTTGGCAAGATGTAGGTGCAAATTCAATAATACCATTAAATGGTCATATCTTTAGGCTATTGCAGTTATGACAAAGTGGCACTTGTGTATGAAAAGTATACATTTTGAGAATGAATCCCTAAAACTGTTAATATTAAAGGCCAG
The DNA here is from genome assembly GCF_019279795.1 of Protopterus annectens. Classification (NCBI taxonomy): domain Eukaryota; kingdom Metazoa; phylum Chordata; order Ceratodontiformes; family Protopteridae; genus Protopterus; species Protopterus annectens. Next base: position 775,315,121 of record NC_056737.1, on the reverse strand, counting down.
ACAGTCTGAAGTAAGCCTACTCACTCCAGTGCTCTCTTAGATGCTCCAGTCTTCTGTGCAGCTGCCTATTCCTTTCAATATCTTCAGGGGCTATGGACATAAACAGCACTGTGTAATAGTTGTGGATGCCATGCAGTGCATTTTAAATGTGTAACTATCATAAGGTCTACTTACAGTAAACAGGTGGTGCCTGCTGGTTAACTTCATCCTCCTGTCAGCCAAGGAGGTCAGGACTGGGGTGCCTCATCTCACTTTAATGGTGATGTCTCTGCTCCCCATTACACTGGATGCCAATTACAATGGAGACAGCCTGGACTAAATTATTCCAGACTTCGGTCTTATATTGAGGTCCTTTATAGCCATCCTGCAGGAGTCTCCGGCTGTAGTCCTGATGGAAGAGGTTTAAAAACATTTTGTCTCCTCCTCACAACACCTCTGTACTTTAAAAAGAGCACTATCCACTCCTCCTCAAGATTTAATTCCACACATTGAAGAATCTCAGTGAAAAATGGCAGGGAACTGACACCCAAATTACATCTCACATGTCCCATCTGTCACACAATAACATTGAAAGGCACCTCATTTACATGATATATGGCAAACTCAAAAAACACAGTTATTTTTATCATTGTTGTTATTATTTTTATTATTACTATTATTCACACGGTCACTTTAAGGTGAAAAACATGGCGACCCTATATCTGCTTGGATGTTTGCAAGAAATCAGGCACTATGATGACTTCATGTATGGACAATTAAATGTATAATTACTGTTTCCCCTCTAGTCATGCCTTGATAAATCATTTACAGTGCTGCACATATGGATCCAGGCATGGGCATGTTATTAAGTAAAACTGAACAGATGGTTAGCAAAGTTTCTTGTCCTGGAAACTGGGTAATTCAGGTACAATAATGAGCTGAGCCCTAATCATCATAATCATCAAGCCTAGACAGATAACTCTGTATGATACATCAGTGACAAGTAGCAAACAGCTTCATTGTGCTATGGAAGAAAATTTTGGAGCTTGTAACTGCATACTTACAAAAGGTAAAATTCAAGAGAATAACTACTTTGTCTAAAATATCTCTGCTTGTCTAAGGTAAGTTCAGATTTTTGCAAGTCCACTCACATGTACATCTGGTTTTAAATGCGATTCAAATTATTGACAATAAGATGTATGCCTGATAGTACTGTAAGTGTGTTGGGCAAGATGTACTCAAGGGGATTGCAAGAGTACACCAATTGATGGGCTGCAGGATTGTTAAGCTTGATTGTTGACCTCACATGGTAGAAACAGAAAAACATCCATCCACAAAGGATCAAAACAAAATACTCTGCCAGTATGCCCTCCACACTCCCTGCTAATTATATATATGAACTCCAAGATAACACTGCAGTGGAGAAAGGAAATGTGATGATGTGAGGTAGAGCCAGCAATGCCAGGAGGAGTATGGCAGTGGATAGGTAATATATGCCAGCATAGCTAGCTGGAGTTTTGTAAAAAATTATATGTCATTTGTATATCAAACTGATTTATACAGATGCTTGTGCTAAGAATCTATTTGTAAAGCTGCTTATGTTAAAAGGCATCATGAGTGGGTCCTGCTGGACAGAAAAGAAATATACATGTATGTCAGGCTATATTGTGGTAACTGCTGAAATGTATATAAGTTAACAGAAGATGCTAGAAAGGAAAGGGTTAAGCTCAGCCCAGCTTATCTTAGGAAAATAGTTTTAAATTAAATTACTTGGCATATATATGTGTGTGTGCGTGTGTGTGTGTGTGTGTGTGTGTGTGTGTGTGTGTGTGTGTGTGTGTGTGTGTGTGTGTGCGTATGTATATATCTATATATATCTATATATATCTATCTATATATATATATATATATATATATATATATATATGTGTGTGTGTGTGTGTATACACACACACAAGCCAATATACATGTTTGCATGTATTTATACATTTCTGCAATACTAATTCTTCATAGGTCAGAGAAGGTAGTAAAATTATATAATTGTCCAGTGAGACTAATTAAAGGTCATAAGTATTGTAACTGTTGCCACATCACATAGGATTTGAATTATCTTCTGTGTAACTTTTCATTTGCTGTACTTTTTCTTATACACTGAAATTCAATAACAGTGTTTTATTGTTTTAGTGCTGTTATTTGTTTGGGATTAACATGCTCTTATCTCATTTTGTCTCATGAAATTTTAGTCAGAATTGTATTATTACTCATATGTTACACTATCAAGAGCAATTGCAGCATTTATATATGAGAGATGTGAAATAGATATTGATAATGTATTAGGGCTATCTAGAACTTTCCATAAGTTCCATAAATGTACATACAGAGGCATCAACTCCATCATAAGGCGATGGCGAGAATGAGAAACTTATTGTACTACTGCTGTTAATTAGTTTTGCACTGATAAAAATGTAATATTTTAGGCACTGATTAATAACATAAAAATAACAATTAAGACATTGCTGTAATCTCATATAAATGCCAATGCTAAATACACATATTAAAAAACTGAACATTATGGCAATAGTTCCTTGCAATTCAGACAGAGCACTTGAAAGTTGTTTGCAGACAAAGTAACAACATCTGCAAAGTTCTACTTTTCCTGACATTGACTATCTGCTGATGTTGCTATGGTAGCAAACATCTCACCAACAGGCAGGTCAAAACATCAGTCCCTCTCACACACCAACTCAAAAGCATTAAGAGCCGGCAGCAAAGGAAGATTGAATGTACCACTTTTCTTTAAATGAGAGAGAGAACTTTTTTGTCAATAAAATCATTATCTAAATTGCACCTTAAATTTAAATTTCTAGCAGCTTAAATTCAAGATGGCATCTGCAACATTGCTTTACTGCTAGGTGAAAAGGAAAAACCTTTTTCAAGAACTTTTAATTCTTCATAAAGAAAATTCAGCACTGTTATTGACAGCCTTATACTTAGTGTGATGACTGGGGGAATTCACCATCCTGTCCCTTGCCTCAGTAAAATGTCCACCCTCTGTTCTGTGGGCATCCTCTTCCTCTTCCTCTTCCTCTCATGTGAGTGTACATTGTCAAGGTCTATCTGAATGCATTTCTGTATAATCTCAGATACACATGCACTTCCAGTGGTGAGTTGAACATCTCCATTTCTTATTGATTGCTTACAATTGTCGGGACCGGTTTGAGGTCCCTTTTGTTTTTTCCCAGCCAATCAGGTTGATCTTCAAGGGCCTTCTGACCCACAAGTGTTGCCTAAAAATGCTCTTGTTTTCAATATTGTCATTCATGCCCTTTACATCTGTTGACAAATCCTTATTGGTAGTAGACTTGTTAGAAAGTTTTGGCACTGTATAAGCAAGTTTGTCAGTGTAAACGTTAGTGGCTTCTCCACTTTTTTTAACTTCCATTTTTTATACCATTTTCTTATCTACTCACAGACACAAATACAGCTTTAGAATCTGAAATGTGATCATAAAAAGTAACATCTGTACACATTTTATGATCAAGATCAGACATTTCATTTATGTAAATGTCCAGTTGATGTTATGTTTAACTAACACTCACATAAGCTTACAACCCACATCATCAAAAAAGAACACAATTCATGGTACAAAGCAACTTCAGCTTTAATGTTACCCACCACAAATACTTTTGGCACCATTTAGAATTTATCCTTAATTGGGGGGGGGGGGGTAGTGAGAGAGGAGGTGAAACATACTGCATCCATACTTTATGTCTGAATTAAGAATAATCAGTGAACTAAAAATATGCTGAAACACAATGAGGGAGATAACATGAAAGGCACATTCTATCTTTGTTCTGACTGTGAATTGTTCATTAGGTGATATAAAAATGAAAGTTATGGTTATACTTACTTCTCCTACCAAAGTCAAAATTGGTATATCCTGAATATCTGCATATGGTTACCATTTCAAAGCAATTTAAGTATGGGTTGCTGTACATGCTACAACTAGGAATTTAGCAGAATAGATTTAATCAACTATCCTCCCAAATTCCTGAGGAATTAATAGACTATGATTCTTTTATCAGTGTGTTACATATGTATACAGTTATTTATTTACTCTGTGTTGATCAGGTTAGTCCCACTAAGCCAATGTCCTCTTTTCAGTGGAGGCTCAAGGTGGTATTCATATTGAGTAGGGGAAAATTGGTCAGGAACCATGGAACTTTCCCTAGTCTTTTTTGATAATTGACATGGGATCTTTTACATCCACCTGAGCTACCACCAACTCAGGCAGATATACATTTTTAATGCCAAAGCCACAATCAATGGAAGACATATAGAAATCCTGTTGGGAATTATATCATGCAAAATAAGATCTGAGTTAATAATATTAGATCTTCCATACATTTCGGTAAGTACAACATTCAGACTAGTCCAATGTGCATAGAGGTATGAACAACTCCTAAATATATGATGACAAGGTTTAGTACTATTCTCTGACATTTCCAACATTTAGCATACACACCCTGAAATAAGGATGATACGTTTTCTGAAATGAAGGCAGTGTGGACATTTCCAGGTGAACATTTAGCATTTAAGAAAGGCAGTTATCTGCATTGGAGCCACAAAGATACCCCCTAATCTGTAGAGCCAGTTTGATTTAGTCCCTTTTCAACTTTGCACTATGCAAAATTACCAGCTGCCATGTCAAACCTAGCATTGAATAGCGTACTGTATGTTTTGTTTGGTTTGCTTGCCAAATCAGATTTACTGGCATGAACAGCACAAATTTGCTGCACATGTATTTGAAATACAGACAGAATTCCCTGTAGTACAACCCCCCTATGCTTTATATATGAAATTAACTGTCTATATATCGTGGTTAGGCTGCTAAATGCTAGGAGTCTAAACCAGAAACTGCACTCACTAAAAGCAGTCCTCACCCTGGAAGATGCAGACATTTGTGCAGTCACTGAGACCTGGTTTAAAGCTGTGGAGAGCACCCCAGCTATACCAGGTTACATTTCCTTCCACATGTTCAGACCACAAACTGATGGAGTGAGAACTAAAGATAAATACACCTCTAGGTTGGTTAAGCAGCACAATTCCCTTGAATTACGTCAGGTGCAATTGACTGTAGGTAAGACCCCTCTTCAGGTCACTGCCAGTATAGGACCCCCTCCATGAATCAGAACATCCACTCAGCCTACTTGGATCAGCTTGAGTCAATCAAGATGCAACCAAACACTCTGGTTATGGGTGACTTTAATTACCTGTCCATAGACTGGGTAAATTATATGTGTTCTAACTCACTTGCCCAAAGGTTCCTGGACTTTGTTAAATGCAGTGCCCTGGACCAGCTGGTTGACACACCCACAAGGGGCTCAAACATCCTGGACCTGGTGCTCATCAATATGGGAGACAGCTGCACCACCCCCAGTGTGTAGTCATCCCTGGTGAAATCTAATCACAAATCACTCTTGCTAGAAGTAGCTATAATACAAGACCCCCCCCCCCTTAGCAACAACTTGACTAAGAAACTTCTCCAAGGCCAATTACATCTTACATGATGGCATAGATAGCTTTGTAGCCCTTCCCCCCACTGATGGAACAGACGCCTATACTGAGTTATACACCAATGCTTTATACAAGCACCTGTACAATTGTGTTGACTCTACAGTACTTGATAGAACCAAAGCAAGATCTTCAAGGAAAAACAAACCTGCCTGGTAGACAATTGCCATTAATAGGCTATATAATAGTAGAAAGAAATTGCTGTCTAAGAGCAGGAAGGAATGGTCTCAAAACTGGAAACACTCCCTCCTCAACTTAAATAAGCAAATAAGACTACTAGTAAAGTCCTCCAAAGCTAATTACGAATCCAAATTAGCTTCCCTAACTAAGGATAACCACAAGGCATTCTGTAGTTACATCCTTAACCTCAAAAGAAAGGTGCAAATGTGCACTGAACTTGTAGTTAATAGTAATACACATATAGAACCTGTGGATATAGCAAACCTGCTGGCTGAGAGGTTCAGTGAAAACTTCACTCCCCTTTCCCCACCACATATACCCCAAAGCATCTGAAACACCTGACATCCACCTAGTATCTCTAAGGAGCAAGTCTTAAATGCCCTCTCCAAGGCCAAAAACACAACCTGTATGGGAGCAGACAACATCCCAGGCTGCATTCTATACAGATTAAAACAGGAATTAGCATCACCACTGAGCACACTTTTCAATCACAGCCTAAGCAGTGGCTTCATCCCACTGGAATGGAAAACAGCTGCCATCATCCCTTTGATAAAGGGGGTGCATCCACGAACCCCAAGAACTATAGACCCATTAGCCTGACCAGCCTTATCTGCAAGGCTATGGAACAAATCATTCAAATGCTTGACCTCACCCAGGTTGGCTTTGTCAAAAGGAGATCATGCCTATTTAACTTGGTGGACTTTTTTGAGACAGTCACCAAAGCGCTAGACGAGGGAAAGTCTGTGCATATGGCCTACCTAGACTTAGACAAAGTCTTTGACACAATTCACAACTCAGAACTCATTGATAAACTCAACCGGCTGGGTATTAACCCATATATTGCCAGGTGGGTTGCAAACTGGCTCACTGATAGAACTCATACGGTCAAAATAGGGACTTCACCTCTTCCAGCAGACCCGTAACCTGTGGTGTTCAACAAGGATTGGTTTGGGACCCCTACTGTTCAGAATCTACTTCTCTGAATTACAGGCTAAAACTAAAGGATTGTGGCTGACAAAGTTTGCTGATGACTGCAAACTGGGAGTGATCATTGAAACCCAAAGCAATGTCAACATTCTGCAAGGTCCTACGCAGACTAATGACTGGTGCCAAAGTTATGGTCTTAAACTTAATGCAAAAAATGCATTATCATCCCCTTCGGCAAGGGTGATGCTGCTGAACATTGTCACATCAATAGGAATACCTTAAGCACACAGTTAGTGGTGAGAGATCTTGGCACACAGGTTGATAGCAACCTTAACTTTGATCACCATGTCTCCACAGTGGTAAGAAGGGCATTTTATATTGCTCATCTCACAAGTAAGGGCATTGCCTCCAGAAAAAAAGAGGTTATAACACCCTGTGCTCTTCCTTCATCAGGCCAATAATAGAGTACAATGCTCCCTTTGGTATGTTCCTTTTGAAACACCTGCAGCAATTGGAGATACCACAAAGGTTACTTATGAAGAAAATTCAGGGTCTTCAAGATCTGTCTTGTCCAGACAGACTGAAATCATTGTCACTTTACTCTGTGTCATACAGACTGCTCAGAGGCAACCTGTGCCTTGCATATAGAGCAATCTCTGAACCAGCTTTGATGAAAATGCTGCACATTCTCAAGTCAAATGGCACATGGGTCACTCACTCAAAGGACCTCATCCTGGTATGTGATATCAACAGAACTCCTGGAGACAGAGATCTGTTTCACAGAGGTTGCCTCACCTTTGGAACAAGCTTTCTATTCATGTTAAGCAAAGCTCCTCATTGGCCCTATTTAAGCCCGATTTGGATGATTGGCTGGGTAACTGGAAATTCACCCCACGGGTTCTACCTGTGTCCCTCTTGGACAGGGGCAATAGGTGCTGATTTTAGCATCTGCTTAACCCAGACACCCTTAGGAACAAGGGTTGAACTTGGCTAGGATTGTAAGGGCCCTGCAGCCGTTAGCCTGGTAACCTACTATGATCCTATGGTCACACACACACACACACACACACACACACACACATATATATATATATATATGTGTGTGTGTGTGTGTGTGTGTGTGTGTGTGCAAAGATATAGATTCATTTCTGACTCCAAGGTACTGTAGCAAAAGAATCATGGGAGACAAGCAACCTGGGCAAAATATAAAGAGGAAAAAGCAATTTCTTATTGGGGTCCAATATTTTCATTGTAGCCCAGAAATCCCATAAATTGTGTTTATGTACTGTGAGGTAATTTTGTAAGTTCCTTAGTCCATCACTTCCAGAGACCATACGCCTACATACTCAGCTTAGTAGGAAGGAAACATTTGCATGCATCTCCCAAAATATGTACGTGGATGAAGAATAGGGTCATGGATGACAAAGTATCTGAAAACTCTGTCTAGTATAATAAGGAAGGAGTCTCTATGCTTTGGGTGGAGGTGAGCCAAGAGAAAAGAACAGGTAAATATATGCTTCACAACCAGAGAAAGGACATGGTGTAATTCACATGAATGATACACAATGTACCAGGTCAGCTGTCCTGAATATCCCATTTATAAGGCTAAATGTTCCATTCTGTGGGGAACAGTGTGGAAAATGAGACACTGAGGAAAATGAAAGACATACCAATCTTCCATAAGTATATCTCTATCCCACTCAATGAGTAAAACCAGTGTTAAGATGCATGGGGGATTTACTGCACTGGTATCAGCTTGAGAGAATAGACAATTAAACCTTTGAGCCTATTATGTGAGGGTTGAAAATGTTGTCTAGCTATCTTTACTCCTGTTGCTGAGTACAGGTATAAATTGGTGAGCATGAAACTATATCATCCCACCTTCAAAACAACTCCTGACATGGCTCCTCCATCCATGGGGAAGGCATCTACAACATGAACTTCTAAACATATTTTACTTGTAAGTATTACTACTCCCTGCTTCTTACTGGGGGCATAGACAGAAGAAGCCAGATGCACCTAACCCATTGACTTAGTTTAGGATGTTTCTTGTTCCTGACAAATGTTTCTCCTGGGTGCCCAATAAGACTGTGGCTTCTTGGCATAACCAATGTGCAACCTTGCTTACTTCTGCAAGGAGTGAATGCCATTTACATTCACACTAAGTAGCTTCACCCTTGTAAGTACTGCATGGTTCTTTATGTATGTATGCATGTATGTATGTGCACATTTATTTATATATTTATCTACCTATCTATTTATTTACTTATTTTACATTTGTTGACTGCGAATGTCCAGCTGGGCACAAAGGCTCCTTTTCAGTGGAGGCCTAAGGCAAAAAGTTCCAGTGCATGCAGTACAACCAAAAAAGTATAAATAATGTGAGGCAGAAAACAATTAAATTGAAATGTTCAATGTCAGAATAGATAAGATAGTAAGTATGCATACAGTAGTAAGGCTCCTTATACTAATTATACTCTTTACATATTTAGTTAGATAAATAACTATGCAGTGAGCTAGATACCACAATACAGGGTATTGTGTATTTACAAAAGGTGGATATCAAAAAGTTGAATCAGTTTTGAGATATAAATGAAATGAGTGGTAAAAGAGAGTTAAGAGAGGCATAGGTAGAAGATGGGGCATGGGGTGGATGAAGACAGAGCAATAGCTGGTAAAAGAGTCAAGCAGAGCAGAGGCATAGCAGAAAAGGAGGAAGAAGGCAGAGATGCTGTGCTTATCCTGGAGATGTACATCACAGAGCTAGGATGTTGAGAGGCATTCTCTTAGATGTGCTTTCAATGCTTGCTATTTTTCAAGAATCCTGAGAGCATGTGGAAGTGCATTCCAGAGGATAGCTACAACGTTCGAGTATAAGGAGGCTCCAGATTAATTCTGAGCTTTAGTGATGGAGAGGAGGAATTTGTCCTTAGAGTGATGAGTTTTGGTAGGGTGGTTGTCTTGGAGCATGTCTCTTAGTGCCAGATACTTACCAGTGTGGTATATCAGAGTCTGAGCTAGTAGCAGCTGACTGCTCTGGGGGTGATGTGGGAGTTAAGTCCAGTTTAGTTTTTTAATGGCAGAACAGTGATAAGTTCTAAAAGGGTGAGTTGAAGCAAAGCAAGGTATTTTACTGTACCATTGTTCCAGCTTTGTTTGTGTGGAAGTCTGTAGGTTAGTAAAGAGTGGGGAGATAGGGTAGGTAGGAGGTAGGCTTTAGCTGTGGTTTTTCTAGTTCTGTCTGTTAAATAAGTTTTGTTCTATATTTTTTAAATACCAATTTGGAAGTGTAGGTTATATTTCATGTTGTCATCAACAACTCTAATAGTTTGATGTTAGGGACCAGTCCCATTAGGGTGTTATTTAATAAAGTGATTTTGATAAGAGTTTTGCATTGAGAGAATGTTTTAGGGGTGAAAAGTAGTAGGTTTCTTTTTGATTAAGTAAGAGTTGTGAGTTGTCTAGCCAGAAGTCTATGAAAACAAAGGACTCTTGAGTAATTTCCTGAAGTTTTTGTTAGGTTAGAGGCTGTGCAGATGAATGTAGAGTCATCTGCATACAGTACAAGAATGGCATGCTTGGAAGCAGTGTGTATATATTTTATAAATGGGTCTATATCATATATTCGAAATTCCAAAATGTCGAACACCATATGTTTGAACTTGCAATTTTAAATATTAAAAACATTGAACGCTCAGAATAGCACATTTTTTTCCAGGGAAAAATTTGCTGTTCCAGGAAACATACACACAACACAAGCACACCAAAATAAATAAACCACACACATACAGTTAACAAAACCCAACCCCACACTAAACCACACATACATTACTAACTATCCACTTACCTTAACCCGCACCCTAACCCTAAGGTCCGTAACTATCGCACACATACTCTGCAAAACTATACACAAACAAAGCAATACACACACATACAGTTAACAAAACCCAACCCTACACTACACCATACATACATTACTAACTATCCACTTACCTAAACCCGCACCCTAACCCTAAGGTCCGTAACTCTCACACCACAGTGGAGGAAATAGCAAAGCCACGGAACGGCCCACCGAAATCTTGCCCTAGGTAAGATTTCGATGTTCCGGGGCTTCGCTATTTTCACCATTCGATGTTGTGGGTTCAACTTTTTAATGTTCAGCGTTTTACTTCTTCGAAATTTTGATATAGACCCTTTATAAATATGTTAAACAGGTGAGGTCCAAGTATGGGACCTTGTGGCACTCCTACAGTAATGGATAGAAATGCTGAGCATTCTTGCTGCCATTTGACTGTTTAGATTCTATCTGTTAGGTAGCCATTAAATCAGGAAGCCAAACTAGACCACAGTTTAGTATTTTGCATATAATAGCCAGATTCAGTATTCCCCTCAATTCTCCTTCACCCCCCAAGAGTTGAAATACTTCAGGCAAACCACAAGAGAGGGAAGAAAAGCCACTTTGTCAATATTGCCTCTAAAATCACCTCTGTAGCAAGATAGGACAACATACATAAATGAATCGACACATTGCAACATATAAACTATATAGAGGAAAGAGGTATACTGCTAAGATATACAAAAACATTGTGTGTCTTCTTCCTATCACTGAATGTGATGGCTTTCAGTTCAAGCAGATGAAACCCAGTCATATGAAAGATGGCATTTATATCAAGAGCTCCAGGCATAATAGCTTTGGAGCATATAGACCACTATTGTGAAGCCAAGGCAAAATACGCAATAAATCTTAAATGAATGAACTTTCCTACTGCAAGGAATATGCATAGCTATTAAGCACTATAAGGTTTAATTCAATGAAAACAGTATAGTGACAAGCCCTGAAAACTACTAACAGACTCAACCCTAGATAGCTGATCACAATGGAAATAAAAGACCATGACTAATTTAATACAGTAACTCATTATAGTCAGGGTGTGGCGGATTTTTAGGACCAAAATGTCACAATGAAATATTAATAAAACTGAATTAAGTTCAGCTGAATGTCTAAGTATTTAAAGAGTTGCAAGCTAGTTGTCACCAAATTTACAGAGGAATCATCAAACATTTCAAAATGGCATTCAGAGTAAATAAAGGTCATTAACAAAAATGGCACCATTGAGTTTTGTTTTGCAGGAAACCGTAGCATCTATACCTACCTAAGAACAATGCATTACCGCATCATCAAGAATTTCACTCCAACTTAACCCAAAGTATGTATCTACACCCAAGAAGGCACTGGAGAAAATTTTGCATGTTGAAACACGAGGATGCTGGGTAGGTTCCACAAGCAGGAATCTATCAAGACTACAGTTAGAGAAGAAAATGTTCAAATTATAACCAGCAGTGATGTGTCCTGCAATCAGCATGTGCATTAAATGGCTTACAGTATCAAACATACATATCAGTGTTTAACCAACAAAAAAATCACCTGATAAAGCTAAAAGAAACACCAGTCAGATAGGCAAGATGATGCAAGCTCCATCCTGCAGTAAGAGCCAGAGGTAAGCAGGAAAGAGTATAGTGTTCTTAATCTTTTTTTCCCTTAAGATTTTATAATGGTTGCATTACTTTCCTTTTTTACCATTATTTGTTTGGAGGAATCATTGCTAAAACATATCCACTTCACAATATATTGGATATCTTTTTGCTCCCAGGCAGCTTGCAAGATTTTTTCTTTTTGTTGTAAAGAGAGGAAATGTGCAAGAAAGAGACATAAGTTAGCACCAGCTGGTGGAGAGGGATAGTATTGACGTGCTCTCGGTCTGTTGCTACCAGAAGGTTTATACTGGGGCCGAGTCCCATTATGGAAGGGATCCACATTTGAAGGAACTACAATATATCTTTTTATTCTGCCACTCATTTCAGTCCTAGAATTTTAACATTGTTAGGTAGCTCAACTACTCAATGAAAATAAACTGGTCAAAACTATGACTGGATGAAAGAAATGAGTCAAAGTTGCAGCCATTTTTATAGGCAGCAAGCCCCATGCATCCTACATTATTTATGTATGCATAATAACTGCATGGTTGCAGAACTGCATAGAGCAATGAAAAGGCAAAAAATATATATATTTGAATCACTGTTTATGCACAGATAATGATTACAAAACCAAAACACTGACCAATGAGTTGTAAAATGGGGATACTGCTTAATGAATTCAAATCTCAAACTGTTGACACTCAACCAAGGGTGGGGAACATTATTACAGGGTAATACATGATCCATTTCATTCAATCCATTCAATCCAACTTGTGCATCCTTGAGGGACTTGCCAGATCTGACTTGTAAGCACTAATCCTCCAGCCTCAAGCCCCTTTAAGATGTTCCTTTAAATAATGCACTAGGGTCCAGGATTACCTCAGATCTTGTTTGCCACCACTGTGAATAGACCTTCCAAGTAAGTTCAGTGAAATAACTCACAAACAAAAAACATAAATAAGTCTTATGGAAAGAAAAAAAATCATAAAGAGAAGTCCATAAGTATGATGTAGGGAAGGCGTTCTCCAACACAATGAATCACTGAAGCAGACTTAAGACTTAAGCAAGTAACTTACATAGACTGTGCTGCAATATCACAACTTAAAATAAGCACTTGTACTTACATCCTTTACCTGGTTAAGAAATGAAACAAAATAAAATAAAACTGGATTACAGCCATGAGCACATTCAAGTGCTAATAGGGGGCATTCGTGGCATACTACAAGCATCAATGTTGACAGCAGTACTGCAGATCATACTAGGATGTTTGCATCATAAAGGATAGTATATCAAATTATTCACTGAGAGTGCACTTAGAAAATATGTGCATTTCTCACACTTTACAGAGGCAAAGGGTTGCACACATATTGTACTGAGAAGAGCAGTATGGGATGCAGCTGTCTATGTCAAGACAATGTATTCAGTCCTTGAGTCTCCAAACTGCATGTGTTAGCACACACCACATCACAGATGCAGTAGTGTAATCAGGTCATCCCTAAGTATCAGCAGCTGACAACAACGCGATCCACAAAAGTTTTAAAATGAATGGTAGCATGTCACTTGGTAGCCAGCAGTTCTCAGCAGCTACCATCTCCAGTCATGCCTGAAGGCATTACTTTGTCATTCAGATACCGCAGTAGCAAGGAGCAACAGCTATACATTGTCAAGTTTACAAAGTATGTCAAACTGCACTGCCAGAAGGTTCATTGTACAATGCAGATAGTTTCTGGGTTTGGAGATGGCATAATAGTTAAGATATTTACCTCATAGACACAAGGTTTGATTCTCACCTTTGGTCACTGTCTGGTTATTGGCTAGGCATATAATAGTCTGCAGACTAATTGCCTAGTATTAACCTATAAACCTTTGACTAGTCAGTAGACACTGAAGCACAGTCCAGAATTAATCAGTGATTGTATATGATGTTTTGCATTTGCATATTGCACCATACAGTCATTATACATACCTGATGTTGCAAGTAGCAGTGATTTGAATGAATGAGTTGTAGCAGTAGAAATGCATTACTAGACATGAGTGACAATCACTGCTGAGGTACAGTGTCAGTCTTATTATTAAGTAAGTACAGCAGTGCGCATTGCATATGATATTACCAGTATCACCAGTGTGTTAGGACAGTGTATAACAAGTACGTAACAATTTATAACAAACATGAGTCTCAATGGATTTATGGAAGGCTTCAGTGTTTGTATCTTTACAGATCACTGTACCAGCTGTTAGGGAAAGTATGGGGTAGCACGAATAAGCAATGACAAAGTTATGTAGAATGCCATCATGTGCATCATACACTGACAACAGTACTGAGATAGTCTACCACAGTTGAGGGTGCAGGTACGCCTCAGTGATATACAGAAAGTGGGGAAATGCCAGAACATGCAGTCAGTTAGCTAAAGAAATTAAGAATCATGTTACTACACTACTTGTGTAAGAGCAATTTCCTTATCTTTACCCTCAGCAAGCCTGGCTGCCTGTGCCTTCAGTTTCTATGAGAAATGACAATGCAGAGATAGAATGCACTGGCATGTAAAAATATAACTTTACAGTACTTATGTTTTTCATTATTTGGCAATTGCAACTTATCCCACAGTGGTAACAGAATCACGGATGCCTGGCCAGACACACATGGCTAAACATGAAACACATTTGTGCATTATAATTACAGGGATTAAAAATATTGAAAATTATGCAGACTACACTTGCACAAGAAGAAAAAATCAGCTAAAGGCCAGCTTTTGCACAACTTGCCTTTTCTGCCTTGATGCAATGTATTGTCATCTTTTGTTGAAAGAACCTAGATCAAGTAAAATACTCACCCAAGCAAAATAGCTGATTAAATATTATATTGGCATCTCCAGTCCTAACTGCGATGGTGGTGCTGCGGTAGTGTTGTCGCCTCACAGCAAGACGTTGTTCCGTTCGATTCTTAGCTAGACCGTCTTCTGTGTGGACACATGCGTGAAGGGGCGTACCTTCGTTGAAGGTTGTGCATCAGGGCTGGCAACTCGGCACGTAAAAATCTACTGCCAATCATTAGCGGACCGGAGTTCCACTGTGGCGACCCCTAACCGGAAAAAGCTGAAAGACCCAACATCTCCAGTCCTGTCCTGATGAATACTCTACCAAAGCTGTGCATGTCTTTAGTACCTTTGCAGAATAAAATGCCCTACTTCAGCAAGTGAAGGTACTCCCCTCTATCATTTTTAAAACAGATTTACACTCTGGGCTCTGGAGCTGATTGTGTGAGTCATACAACTAGTACAGTAGCTTTTCAGGCCATACTAATTGCAGTAAATTACACTGCACCCTTTTAAACATTATATATCATTCAATAATCCAGCTCTCTTTATAGTAAAGTTTATTGTTTTTGATTACATAATACAAAACCAAAAAAAGATATATGGGGAAAGTAGTATGTTTGTGGGAAATCAAGATAATCAAGCCAAAGCCCTTAAACATAACTTTTAAATGTGTCATAATTCCTCAGACATATGTAACCAACATATTATATATTAAAATGTATCAGAATAATAATTAGGTAAAAATTCCAGAAGATACCCATTTTACCAAGACCAAGATCAACTGCACATAACTGTAACATAAGTTAAATAAGCTATATCACTATTAAATACAACTGAATTGATATATATCCCATGGGAACAAGTTGTGCAGATGAATTTCCATGTCACATGATGATCTTGGAAAAGTAGTTAGAATTTTGGGATGATTGATAGTTCTTTTCACATCCTAACTGAAGAGTTATACCATTCTTCTTCAGAAATTTTGCCTCTGAAGGTCCAGTGGAGTATGTAATAAAATACTTAATAAATAGTATTGATTTGTAAGTTAGTTTAAAATCAGCAGCATGCATAAGGCCTGATGTGTTATTTAAGATAAAGAAATAACACAGTGCCTGCCTAACAGACAACATTTTCTCTTGCTCTTGATTAACTGGTCCCAAAGGCAAGAGCCATTTTTATAACTACAAATAATAAACTTAAGTTCAGAAATCACAATACTGACCAATGTAATTATGAGAATACAAAATGAACCTAATGTGGGGGATGTAAAATGTAGGTAAGATTCATAGAGATACACTACACTTCTGCCAGGGCATACACATGTTAGTGATACTGTATGGTGGCAGAAAGAGTCAGTGCATTTTAAAATGAAACAATGCAGTACATACTGGCAGCCAGCTGTGCTCAGTGGCATATAAATGAGTCAAACAACATATATGCACGTACCTCTCAACTGTCCGGAATTTTGCAGAATGTCCAGATTTTTTCAACATATTTTTGGTCTGTTCCTCATAATAAATGTGGTTTTCCTGGCAAATCATTGAAGGCTAAAGTCAATAAACATTATCTGACATTTGATCTTCAAACTTCATATCCTTAAGAAAATGTATGCTAATACAGCATCTGTTAATCTATTAACTTTCTTAGTTTATAACAGTAATATTTAAAATCTGTCCCTGATTTTGGATTTTTCTCCTACCATTATTTGTGGCATTAGCTACAGTTTTTGTGAGTTTGAGGTATGAGTGTGCAACGTGGATCTAACCTTACAGTACAGCTGTACAGATATACAAACTGTGCAGTGAACAATCCATACACTATACGGCATGATCTCATGACATTGGAAAATGCGAACTCAGACAAGTACATCTCAATGCAAAGCAGTGCTTGCAGCAACTAGGCTTCTTCTGTTGTATCTCTCAGTAGGGGCCACCATGCACTGCAATCTACATGTAGCCATTATTATTTACAGCTGGACTACTACGATGCACATATATGTAGACAGCTGTCATATTCATAAAAGGGAAGATAAGAGATGTACAGGAAGTTAGGAAAAGGGGAAGAGCAAGCAGGGGGTACACCCATGGACAACATACAGGGGTGTTTAGGGTGTATGGGAAGGAGGGGGACTTTTTTGAAAGGGGGACAGATACCCATGAAAAGGGAATAGGGAGTAGAATGATAAGGGAAGAAAGGGATAGGAAATTGGGATAAGATAGTGTTCTCAATCAGACAGACAAACAGAAATGGAACTACACTCACTAGGATGAGGTAACATCAGAGGAAGAGAAACAGAGGGTACACAAGTGGTGATCTGGACGGCTTGACAATGCACAGAGTGTGGAATGGAACACAAGAGGAAGGATGCACACATGACTAAGATTAAGGTGAAACATGAATAACTGGCCTGCCATCACTATCCTGGCCTGGAACAACATTACAGGGATCCATCACTATATGTTGAATCAGGGTGGCTGGTGCTATCAGCTACACTCTCCCCTGCTGGCCTGTTGGTAGAGGCTAACCTGTCAAGCAAATCTGCTATTCACTCCAGGAAACTCAATTGTTAATCAAATATCTTCCCATTGGTTGATCCACTACTTGCTTCAGCTAGGACTAGTCCAACTCAGGCAGTGCAGGCAGGCTACCTGCTGGTGAAGATCCAGACCCTCCCCTCCTCCTGTAAGTCACTCCCAGAGTCTTCACCATCATGAGCCTCAGCCACAACATTGGTAAGGGAAGAATCTACTTTCATATTTCTTTAATCAACTCTGTAATGTTTCTCTCTGATCACATAATGACTTAATGATTACATTGTTACCACCATTCTCAAACATGAATTAAAAAAAAAAAAAAAAAATTTATTTTTTTTTTACAATTAATGTTTTTATAAGTATCCATTACATTTGAACTTCAGTAAGTAGTACGAAAGTATTCAACGCATAGTTGGTATTATTTGTTTTTTCTTAGATTTGTACAACCATACCTGGACTTATATCATTGTATTTTGCTCATTGCCTGTCTCATAAGTGTATTGTACTTGTTTTTCAATTACCTTGCTTTTATCTGTGGAGCTTTTCTCCCCGGGCCTCTACTGAAAATGGACTTTGATCCAGCTAGACTAGCCCGGTCAACAAATGTAAAATAAATAAAAATAATAAAATAAAATGTATTGCATATGGAACAAATCTCTCATCCAGACCTGCAGTGAGAAAACAGAATGAGAAGATAGCCATAAGTGAATATCTCCTGATATAATAAATACTCTAAACCATATCAGGCCTTGTGTGGGAAAACTAATCATGATGACTAAATGCCTCTTATGCCTTTTTCAAAAGATTTCATGGTTTACTTCATGTTCTGCTTGTACTGGAAGAGCAAGGGCACTTCATAGAACTTTGGCAACTATAAGATTATATGTTAGAAAAGTTTAACATGTCTGTGTGACCTTTTTACTCTTTGGTTTGGATATTTTGCAGACACCTTATTGGTTATGGACATCAGCTGCGTTATAGACCCTGTATTTCTATGCTGCCAAGGTCATAAGAAGGCTGAAACATGCAAGTCCAGAGCTAGTGGGATTTGGTTTTATTGGCCTGAATGTATGCACAAAGACTTAAAAAGAAAAAGTAAAAAGTCATGGGCATTCTTAAGCTATATTGCTGAAACACTTGATGTCCTTAAGGGATCATTTGCATATATCCCAGAGGCCTCAATTATATGAGGTTTAAGGTATTACACAGTGAAAAGTCTAGCCTGGGTATTATTTCTTGCAGTTTTTATTAACTGGTTGTCTGCATGACCTTTTTACACACACACACACACACACACACACACACATATATATATATATATATATATATATATATATATATATATATATATATATATATATATATCAATATATATATTGATGATTGGATGGGAGATAGGAAATTCACCCCAGGGATCATGTCAGTCACCCTGCTAGACAGGTGTCCAGGGAAGTAAACACTGTGGGAAGAAATAGCCAAGGAACTGTTATGGCTAGGCTTGTATAGGCCCTAGGGCCAATAGCCTAGTACCAACCTATGAACCTATGAACCTATAGTAAGCATGTTACAAGCATAGTACTCCTCTGTCAATGTAAGGCCACATTTCATGGCAGCAGTGATCAGCCAGATGGAGTACTTTGGAGTGATAGGCTGACAGAGCCAGATGAGTTTTTGTTATCACTGCAGAGGGATACAGGTTCTGGGATGACTTCTGGAGGATTGCACACTGACATATAGACTAATCCACCCTATCTGTCACAGTAGATGATGCAGTGGGTTAGCACCTCTTACTTCAGATTACTGTGCAGTCACACTGCTCATAGACACTGTATATTGACCACAGCAACTGTTGGCTGCATTTTGTTTTAGTACATCAGGTATCTGGCCACATCAGGATAGTGGCAAAAGTAGGTTAGATTTGTATGGCATGGAACACCTTGCACAGTCACCTATAGTGTGCATGACACATGGAGATATTTTTGCCCTATGTCTTCATGTTCACATCAGTGCAGGTTTTGTTTTATATGAGGGTGAGAGGTTGGCATAATGGTTAAGGTGTTTGCCTTACAAACACAAGGTGCAGGGTATGGTTCTCACATGAAGAAACTGGCTATGCTTAAAATGGCCCTTAAAGGTCAGTTAGCCTAGTACTAATCTATGAACCTATGAGTCTATTCACAGTGCAAAACATAGCTACTATGATAGCTGTAGAGTCTAATATTAGCACTAGTACTGAGGCTTTCACTTAAGATGATGATGAGACACAGAGAGCTAAATATCAGTCTGCTGTAGCTGTAAAGTCTAATATTAGCACTAGTACTGAGGCTTTCACTTAAGATGATGATGAGACACAGAGAGCTGAATATCAGTCTGATGACACAGTGGAACTGCCTGTCTGCATTCTAGGTATACATCCTCCCTCAATAAAGGCCATACTTGTAGCCTCACCCATGCATGAACATGGCTGTACAAATAAGTCTTCACCATCTGCGCTGGCAGAAGACTCCCCATGGTTATTACAATGAGCAATGCCCCCTCTGCAGCTGCTGCAGTGGCTTCACACACTGTATTTGATCTGAAGAGAGTTTACCATCATTTTGCAGCTTTACAGATGTGCCACATGCTATCACGTCACTGGTTGTCCCTGATATGTCAGCAGTGCTCAGGAATGGGCAGCAGATGTGCTACAGTATCATCTAATTACTGTCGTTTTCAACCCAGATCAGCACTGATCTCATTGTTGTGTTACATGGCATCTGTGCATAATGACTGGTTTCCTAAGGCCTTCTAAGGTCTCTGGTGTCACTTCTTTGTTCACTTCCATTTGGAAGGTTTCTAGTACTACAATCACCACACTGATGCCCAAGGCAAAATAAGGGTAATTACAAGGGGGCCATGTAGGGGGCCCACAGCAGGTGTACAGGCCACACCTGCATCTAGATGTGTACCCCCTCATTGTAGGAGTCCTCAACTCTCACCTACCATTGATGGAACACTCATTTGTGGACATCATCCAGGTCACAGCCTTGAAGTCACATACCATCCCTGTCAAAGGAGGTCACCAGTCACCTAGTAGCACTCCAATCACATTGCAGGAGGGAATTACACATAATACAGAATATCCTTCACTTCAAGATGCTCATCTGTGCATTAGGCCACTGTCCCATCACAGGAAATAGTATATTATACAAAATACCTGCCACTCTGAGACCCATGCTTCAGACCTCTATGACACACACCGCCACCTAGTGTGTGTGCAGGTATTCATGTGCCATTGTCTCCCTAGCCAACAGTGTACCTGACAACTGTAACCAACTCCTCCCTCCTTCTTATAAAGTAAATGTGGGAATGTCTTATGCACAGTGTGGCTCAAACACATACTGATCAACATAACCAAATATGCCCACTGCATGTATCATGTTTAATCTGTGACACTGCACTGAAAATGTGCATATTAGTCAAGGGTCATACATCGGAACTAAACATCCCCACTTCGCTTGCACCACAAAGTACTGAGAATTCCACTTGGTGTTTCTTTCCAAACAGATGTTAAACAAATTATTAAGGATCTGCAAAGGGTGGTAAGCATCATCAACAGAATAGTAGTTTAAGGATGAAATTAAAGTGGAATATTATGAGAATATTGCTGGAAGGCTGAATCTAAATAATCTCAAACTAAACAGAGACAAATGTCAAAATTGTATGACTAATATCAAATGTCTGGACATGTCTGGACAAATCAAGGTGTATAACTTGATCCCAGGGAAATTAAGAAAATTATGCAGATGGAAAAATCAGACTTGCAAGCATTGCTAATATTTTTTGGCATGATTCAGTCCTTAGTTCAAATATCAGCTGAATCAATAGCCTATCCCATATCCATTCTCATAAATAGATCCATTCAGGAATCCTATGTAGCTACCATCTGGCGTCATGCATTCATAATCCCTCTCCACAAAGGTGGTAAGAACACAGACACTACCAACTTCAGAGCCATAGCTATACTCTCTCCTCTCTCAAGAATTCTGGAGAAAACCATCCACTCTCAGCCTACCTAACCCAGCACAAACTCCTCTCTCCCACCCAGCACGGCTTCCGCCCTGGCCACAGCACCATGACAGCCATCCTGTCCTTCCTTGAAACAATCAACCTAACACATGACAGCGGCAAACACGTATCTTCTCTATTTCTTGACCTCTCAAAGGCATTCGACACAATCTCCCATTCCCTACTCGTCTCCCAGCTCTCACACTTGCACCTCTCTCCCTCAACCTTAGCCTGGTTCTCCAGCTACCTTTCCATGCGCCAACAGGCTGTACAATGGAAAGAATCAACCTCCCCTTTCTTATCTACACCCAATGGAGTTCCTCAAGGATCAGTACTGGGCCCACTCCTCTTTAACTTATTCATCAACAGTTTCCACCACTCCATCCCTGACGCTTCAGTCATCCAATATGCTGATGACTCCACCATCATCTGGTCAGCCTCCTGCCTCTCCAAACTTCTACTTAATACCCAAATAGCCTTCTCCAAAACAGAATCATGGATGCAGTCTCATCACCTAGCCCTAAATGCCAACAAAACAAAACTAATGATTTTCACTCCTACCAAAACCTCCCAATTCAACAAGGACCAATAAAGCCACAATAACTCCCCTTTAGAAATCATTCCTAGTACCAAGCTACTTGGCATTACTATTGATGAAAACCTAAAATTCGATTCCCACATCCTCTCTGCAATAAAAAAAGACAACCAGAAAATCGGTTTCCACTACAGACGTAACTGCTACCTTACTCCCTCCTCCCGTCAAACCCTCACATCTACCTTCCTTCTCCCCTCTCTCTTGTACAGTGCTCCCCTATTCTCCAACCTACAACTTGGCCTCTGTTTCAAACTCGAAGCTTGTTACAATAAAATCTGCAAATATGCAACCAATTCTAAGAACTCCTCCCATCACTGCCACTCTCTTCACACGTTGAACTGGTTTGAATTCCACAACCACCTAAAATGCCTACAACTTACAACAGCCCACAAACTCATCTTTAAACCAACAGAATGCCCCTCTCTTGCCAAATCTCTAACACCCTACATACCTGGACGCACCCTGAGATCCAAAGGCCAAAACCTCCTACATGTAAGTTTCTGTGAGGCCATTTTTGCTTGGGCTGAAGGAGGGTCTCTCTGTTGATCAGTGGCAGTGACTAACATTGAGCAGCTTCCCTGCCCATACAATAAAATCTGCAAATTTGCAACCAATTCTAAGAACTCCTCCCATCACTGCCACTCTCTTCACACGTTGAACTGGTTTGAATTCCACAACCACCTAAAATGCCTACAACTTACAACAGCCCACAAACTCATCTTTAAACCAACAGAATGACCCTCTCTTGCCAAATCTCTAACACCCTACATACCTGGACGCACCCTGAGATCCAAAGGCCAAAACCTCCTACATGAAAGTTTCTGTGAGGCCATTTTTGCTTGGGCTGAAGGAGGGTTTCTCTGTTGATCAGTGGCAGTGACTAACATTGAGCAGCTTCCCTGCCCCCCGTAGAGGTGGTTACTGACTTGAAACTGTAGTTTTATTGGCCACTAGGGGTCATTTCCATAACTCCTTCATCTTCCTCTCTTAAAACCTAGTTGCCTCGTGGTTTGGGCGTCTTTTCAGGCTTGTTGGCTGTTGGTGAAGCACCCTCCAAGAGGAAAAAACGCTGAGAGAAGAAGGGAGCCACTTTTGAGATTTTAAGTATTTTTTCTCTGTTTATTTGCTAAGTTTTTCTGCATAGCTGCCTAGCTTGAGCATTTTCTGGTTTGTTAAACTTGATTTCTGTATTAGTAGCTGTATTTAGAGCACAACCAAAAGCTGTTTGCTGAATTTCCTGTTTGCACTTAATTTTAAATCGTTTTTTTTCTTAAAACTTGCATATTCTCTGTCCTTGACCTAGCACTCTTGTGTGGGGTCATTTACTGCACTGTTATAACTTGATATTACTTGTGAACCTCTGCTATCTCTGTAAAAATAAAAACAAAAAAATCTTGCTTTTTTCCCACTTTTCTGAGAGTTAAAAAAGTTCAGTTACAGGCTTGCTGTTCCTGAACTGTTTGAAAGTTTCTGTGAGGCCATTTTTGCTTGGGCTGAAGGAGGGTCTCTCTGTTGATCAGTGGCAGTGACTAACATTGAGCAGCTTCCCTGCCCCCGTAGAGGTGGTTACTGACTTGAAACTGTAGTTTTATTTTCCCTTTTGGGTCTATTCCTGCTTCTTTCCAGCCCCTGCTATCAAGCACGCTTTAACGTGCTTTAGCGCGATTTAGCGCGGAGTTGCCACTAGAGCAGCATCGGGCAGCACCGGTTAAACAAGGTTAAACTCTTTCTGGCTCCAGAAAGTCTGTTCTTCAATTTTTCCCTTAGAACTGCTCTGTTAGGAACCTAAACAGTTTACACCTACACTAAAAAGTGCAGCACTTGTTCCAAATAGCTTTTTCTTCTCAAAAAGCTCAGCACTTGTCTTATAAGCATATCCCTTGTCTTATAAGCATTCTCTTAGCAGGTCAAGCACTCCCCTGCTAAGCCCACTACTTCTCTGTCTCATACCAACTCATAATTCTTTCTAGCATGTTGAAGGGTCAGATGCTGGCGTCCTCTCCTGCCCAGTTGGTGAATCTGGGAATTCTGAGACAATGTTACAATTGCCTCATGTACACGGACAACCCTCTCCTCCTCCCATGTAACACTAACACTTGTGAGAGATGCAGCTATTTAGCCAGACTGGAGGCTGAGCTCTCTCAACTCAGGACTGGCAAGACCAGGCAGGAGGAGAAGGCAACTACACACACCACAATACCAGTCTCACATAACTCAACCACACCACTGAATCAAACACATAAACACACTAAGACATACTCGGAGGCTCTGAGTAAAAATTTACCTAAACAGCAGAGGCCTCCAAAGCAGACATCCAAGCAACTGCAAACTCAATACACCACACAAACAACACATAAACAACAAAATCAGTGTGCAAAGCAGTCACTGCCCTTAAGGCCAAATACAACACCAAATATACTTATCATAGGTGACTCCATAGTCAGACACACTGACGTCCCGCTCACCAGACTGAGTAAGGAGAAGGTCACAGTAAGCTGCCTGTCGGGTTCTAGAATCCGCCACATAACACAAGCACTCAGGTCTCTCAACAGCAGATACAAGTACGACTCAGTCATTGTCCACGCTGGTGTCAACGACCTGAGACGTACCTCCTTGGACTACATGAAAAGAGACATTGAGGAGCTCTCTGATTATGTAGCCCAGGCAGGTATGACCCTGACCTTGAGCAGTATCCTACCTTCACCTAGAATGATGCCACAATACAGTGATAAGATGATCAGCTTTAATAATTGGCTTAAATTCTGGTGTCATTCAAAGGGGATCCAATGTCTGTCTGCCTGGGATGACATGCTGGACAAGCCACGCTGCTTCGCAAGGGACGGCTTGCACCTGTCACCCCTAGGCTTCGGATATTGGCAAAGGCTCTTGCCACCCCCATAGTGCCTTTTTAGGCAAGGCTCAAATTCTAAACCTACCACCCTAGAACACAAAAAAGTAAAAAAACTAAGGGTAATGCTACTCAATGCCAGAAGTCTCAATCTCAAGATGCACGCACTCGAGGCCCTTCTCAGTATGGAGAACATCGATGTCTGTGCTGTGACAGAAACCTGGTTCAAGGCTCCTGAGAGCACCCCAGCACTATCAGGTTTCACCTCATATCATGTGTTCCGCCCCAAAATCCGGACAACACCAAGAAAGGAGGGTGTCCATATTCATAAAGGACACCCACACCTCAAGGTTGGTGGCAATGCACGATGCATCGGAGACCATCCAGGTGCAATTAACCATAGGCAAGACTGCTCTGCAATTTGTAGCATGTTACAGGCCACCCTCTCAAACTCAGGAACCTCACATGGCCTTCCTGAAAACAATGGAGGGATAAATGTATCTCCAAACACCATCATACTAGGTGACTTCAACTACCCTAATATAGACTGGGAACACTACTCAAGCCCAAACACTCTAGCCCAAAGGTTCCTGGAGTTCATAAACTCAAATGCCATGGAACAACTAGTCACCATCCCCACAAGAGGAGAAAACATACTTGATCTCATCATCACGAACATGGGATCACAATGTTCAACACCGAAGTATACCCCTCACTGGTGAGGTCAGATCATAAACTAATCTCGCTGGAGGTCCTCATCCCGCCCCCACCTGAAATAAAAAGACCACAGTGAAAAACTTCTCAAAAGCCGACTTCACACTTCTAAAAACTAGTGTGGTCTCCTTTAAGGCCCCTGAGCCAGTGGTAAACATTACTCAAACCGCTGAATCACTTACAAATGCCTTCTACCAGCACCTACAGGACTGCATGGATCAGGCAATCCCAAACAAAACTAAGACTCTTTGTACCAAAGGCAAGCGTCCAGTCTGGTGGACCCCAGCCATAAACAAGCTCTACAACAAAAGGAGGAAGCTACTACAAGATAGAGCAAAATCCTTGAAAGGTAAAACACCTTTGATCATTATAAGTAAAAACTAAGAGCTCTCATAAAATCATCCAAGGCAAATTTTGAGAGAAAAATCGCCAAGGACTCAAAAGACAATCATAAGGCCTTCTTTAGCTATGTTAGAAACCTAGGAGGAAACTCCCAGATATGCTCAGAATTAGTTCAAAATGATGTGAAGATTACTGAACCTACACACATTGCCAACATACTGGCTGACAGGTTCAGTGCAAACTTCTCCCCTCCCCCAAAAGGAGAGATATCTATACCAGAGGATTGTAGCCCCCAAACATCTCAAACACCCAGGTGAGAACTGCTCTCCAAAGCAAAAACACAGCATCCATGGGACCGGATGGTGTCCCCGGCTGTGTGCTCCACGAACTCAATGAGGAATTAAACCCGCAGTTAGGACAGCTGTTTAATCTTAGCCTCACCTCAGGATACGTACCCAAGGAGTGGCGCACGGCGACTGTGTTCCCACTTCACAAGGGCGGTGCCTCCACCGACCCTGGAAATTACCGTCCCATTAGCTTGACAAGCCTTATCTGCAAAGCCATGGAGAGGATCATAATGGAACTCATAAATAAAGACATAGGGAACTTGCAGACTTTGGATCCAACCCAGTTTGGCTTTGTCAAAGGCAGATCATGCCTTTTAAACTTGGTTGACTTTTTCGAAACAGTCACCAAGGCCATTGATGAGGGAAAGGCAGTCCATACAGCCTACCTTGACCTGGCAAAGGCCTTCGACACAATACCCCACTCAGGTATCATCGAAAAACTCATCAGCTTGAATGTAAACCCATACATCACAAGATGGGTTGCAAACTGGCTAAGTGACAGAACCCACAGGGTCAGAGTTGCTGGAGCCATGTCAGACTCAAAGCCTGTCACAAGTGGTGTCCCACAGGGCTCAGTCCTGGGTCCACTCTTGTTCGGCATCTACTTTTCTGAAGTACAAGCAAACACAGGAGGGTTATGGCTGACAAAGTTTGCAGATGACTGCAAAGTGTGCGCCATAGTTGAAAACACATCTGACACAGATATCCTTCAGAAGGGCCTCACAGAAACGGATAACTGGTGCCAGAGCCATGGCCTAAAGTTAAATGCCAAGAAATGCATAGTCATACCCTTCGGGAAAAACAAGGTTACCCCTAGCTACCATATAGGTGGCAATCCACTGAGCACAGAAGAAGTCATCAGGGATCTGGGGACCCAGGTTGACAGTAGCCTTCGCTTGACACTCATGTTGCTAAAGTAGTTAGGAAAACCTTCTACATTGCCCACCTGATCATGAAGGGATTCACATCTAGATCAAGGGAGGTCATCGTCCCCTGTACTCATCACTCATAAGACCTATGATTGAGTACAATGCCCCATTCGGAATGTATCTGACCCGACACCTGCAGCAGCTGGAAAGGCCCCAAAAGTTCCTCACCAAAAGGATAAAGGGTCTCAAAATATGTCTTATGCTGCCCGACTGAAAGAACTCCAGCTCTATTCAGTCTCATACCGCTTGCTCAGAGGTGACCTGTGCCTGACATATAAGGCCATGTCAAACCCTGATTTGATGAATATGCTTCACGTCAAAAAATCTAGATCCCTCAGAACCACAAGGGCGGGAGACTTAAACCTTGACACGGTTATTAATAGAACGTGCTGGAGGGACAGATTCATCACCCAGAGACTCCCTATGCTGTGGAACAAAATCCCGGTACATGTGAGGCAGAGCACCTCGCTGGCCTTGTTCAAGAGGAATCTTGACCAATGGATGGGGGATCGCAGATATACCCCAGGGATTACTTCAGTGTGACTGCTTGACAGAGGCACAGCAAAATAATGGGCATAGTTTTATTCAAACTAAAGGGGTGGCGAAAGCCAAATAACTATGGGCTAGGCTTATAAATGCCCTTGGGCAGATAGCCTAGTATGAACCTATGAACCTATGAACCTATGTACACAAACCCCTACACCCACCTGGCCAACTATTGCTATCCCACACCATAGCCAAACTGTGGAACGCTCTCCCCGCACCACTGCATAACATACCAAACCATAACAACTACAAATCCATGCTTCTCTCCCATCTGGCCTCCAAATGGGAATGTCCTTCACATGCTCCCACCTAAAACACCCACACCACTAACTACACACCTAAATCATTTTTCTTTGCAAAAATTTAACAGTATGTCATAGGTCATTCTCTTTACATCTTTCCAAATTATTTCTTTTGCATGTCACCCTCTAGCCTGTCTTACACATATTCTCAAACTGACACCCTCTTAATTGCAAAGCAGTGTATATATTAATGTAAAACTGTTTTTTCTTGTACATAATAATATTGACATAAGATACCCACATTATCTATTACTAATGTGGCAACTTTCTGTAATTCTGCCTTTTCCAAGTTTTACAAAACTCTGTACTTATATTTCGTAATGTTGCAAATGTCTGTATTTTAAATTTTATATTTGTAATGTTCCTATGTATCGAAGCTTTTCTCCTCGGGTCTCCACTGAAAATGGGCCACAAGCCCAGCTGGACTAACCCGGTTAACAAACAATAATAAATAAATAAAATAAATAAATAGTTAAATTTATTCCTTGCCAGTCAGTCAGCTGCCTATGCCCTTAGGATTGCCTGAAAAAGGCATAAAATGTCACAGTCAGCAGGAACATTAGAAACATTTTGCAATGTTAAAGAAATCAGTGATAACATCTCCAAGTCTTTGTTATGAAAAATGAAAAAGCTGTCTAGCAAAAGATAAATGGCTTTGTGGGTGATAGGAAGCAACTAAAAACAAATATCACAAAGCACTTCTGCATAAAAATGCATAAAAGACTTATTTTTATGAACAATTTCACTTATGACAGTGTCAGTCATAAGACAAAGAAGATAATACAGCAATATCAGTTAAATAAGGAGTGAGGAAATGGGGAATATGTGGCAACCAGTTAGGAGAAGTTATGTTGACAGCTCTACCAATGAGAATATTAATTAGTGAGACATCAGAGGAAGTCTAAACTGGCAAATAGGAATGGAAGTGGACATGGATAAAGAGGCATGATGAGAAAAATAAAGAGAAACATGTTAATCTGATAGCGGTAGACCAGCAAGGCAGCCAGTGGGGTATCTGTCCAGTGGGTTGTCAATGTGTCAATGTGAGTGAGCACACCATATGATTCAGTAGCCAAAAGTAAATCTACCATTGAATCTTCTTAGCTGAAATGCCAGAGAGTAGTAAAAATGTATGTAATGGTAAACCAATCCATATATATGTCAGGTAATGGTTACTATGCAGGAACCATAAAGGAGATTACTAGTATGAAAATAAATGCCAAGCACAATGAGTAATATAAGGAGAACAGAAGTGGAATGCCACAATAAATGGCAAAGAATATGCATAAGAAAATAATTATGGGAGAGTCATTAGTGAGATAAATAAATAATGGGACTTGGCATTACATTCTGGCTTGAAAGCATGTAGGAAAAAGAGCCATAGTGACAGTGAATCATGTGCAAACCATCTCACAGGAGAAAGGCTATGTTTATCTTGATTATTGATGTTTTTGGCACTCAAATTTTGAAAACATGAAGGTGGGGATATGAGAGTGGTATAACAGCAAAGAAAACCTTGGTCACTACAGATTGGCCAATAAAGTAACCTGCAGTTTTCTAAGCTGACCAACGAGAACAAGCTGAGCACTGACCAATGGGACATAAGCCCATCAATGAAATCACTAACAGGGGATGTACGAACGTTATCAGGTAACCAACGAGAAGGCAGCCACAGAGTCCATTACATTGAAAAGAAGAAGTGGAACAGTAATACTCATTATTGTTATCTGTCAAAGCCAGTTGTGTTGAAGACGATGCCAGTCAGTCTTGGTAACCAATGAGAAGGCAGCCACAGAGTCCATTACATTGAAAAGAAGAAGTGGAACAGTAATACTCATTATTGTTATCTGTCAAAGCCAGTTATGTTGAAGACGATGCCAGTCAGTCTTGGTAACCAATGAGAAGGCAGCCACAGAGTCCATTACATTGAAAAGAAGAAGTGGAACAGTAATACTCATTATTGTTATCTGTCAAAGCCAGTTGTGTTGCAGACGATGCCAGTCAGTCTTGGTAACCAATGAGAAGGCAGCCACAGAGTCCATTACATTGAAAAGAAGAAGTGGAACAGTAATATTCATTATTGTTATCTGTCAAAGCCAGTTGTGTTGAAGACGATGCCAGTCAGTCTTGTATTGAAGCAAACTAGCTGAAAGAAGGACAACCACTTACCTGAGGTTCCAAAGCACTGACTCAATTATAAATATGATTAGTCCAGATTGAGAGAGCTCTTATGTATAACATATCACTGTGAGAAGTTCTGCAAACACGTGCATGGGAAACAAAGCCTGTGTTGAGACAGGTCATAAGCCATTCCAGAGTATTCTTCTGAAGTCTGTATATAAAGCACCATGCTGCTAACTTTGCAAACATATCATTTGACATATAATTTGTGTTCAAGCTGGGAAGAAAGATGCATACTGTAGATGCATTTCTGCACAGCTTATTAGAGAAAAAAGAGGGATTACCAGTTCATTGCACTTTAAGTTACTAATTACCAGTTTATTGCACTTTAAGTTACTAATTGTTGCAAATTGTTTCTGTAGGCTACACACTAAAGTGCGCTAGCCGATTTACAGCATTTATAGCATTTACTGTCTGTTTTTTTCCTTGTCTCTGTAATAAAACAAAAAAAAATCTCTTGTTTTCCCGCCTTACTGAACTAGAGTAGTCCAGTTTCAGAGTTGCTGATCCCTGGGCTTTGTTTTTAGTTCCTGTTACTGATCCATTGCCTTATTAGGAAGGAGGGAAGTTTCTTTGCTTACCAGTGGGAGTGGGAAGCACTGAGCGCCTTTTGTCCGATTTGGTGAAGTTTCAGCCAGAAACTAGTAGTCCATTGGTCATTTTGGGCCAATTCCTAGCTCCCTTCAGCCCCTGCTATAAAACACGCTAAACGCGCGTAAGCGCGATTTAGCGCGGAGTTACCACTGTTGCACACAAGAGCAGCGGTTAAACAAGGTTAAACTATTTGGGCCATCTAAATTCCACTCTTCCAATTTTCCCTTAGAACTACCTTCCTCGAGCTGTACTGCTGATCTAACCAGCATATCCTATAACTAAAAGTTCATCTCTACTTGATTCCCAAGTAGACTATTCTCTATCTGTAAAGCCTAGCACTTACTCCTACAGTACTTGCACCTTGATAAAGCACTCTTATTATAGATAGTACCCCACCAGCCTAAAACCCACTTCCCCGGAGTCCTTTGAAAGTCTCTTTATCTACTACTTCTAGTATGTCGAGGATCAGTTGCTAGTGTCCTCTCCAGCTCAACTGGTGAACCTGGGAATATTGAGGCAATGTTACAATTGCCTCATGTACACAGACAATCCTCTCCTTCTCCCACAAAACACAAATACATGCGAGAGATGCAACTATACGGCCAAACTGGAGGCTGAGCTCTCTCAACATAGGACTGGCAAGACCAGACAGGAGGAGAAGGTAACCACACACAATACATACCCAGTCACACATGGTACCATCACAACTTCAAATCATACACATACTCACACAAAGACATACTCGGAGGCTCTGATCAAAAATTTACCAAAACAGCAGAGGCCACCAAAGCAGACACCCAAACAACTACCACCTCACGACCCAACACATGCAACACATAGACCACACAGTCAGAGTGTCAAACAGTCACAGCCCTTAAGGCCAATCAAAATGCCAGACACACTTGTCATTGGTGATTCCATAGTCAGACACACTGACGTCCCGCTCACCAGACTGAGTAAAGAGAAGGTCACAGTAAGCTGCCTGTCGGGCGCTAGAATCCACCACATAACGCAAGCACTCAGGTCTCTCAACAGCAGGTACAAGTACGACTCAGTCATTGTCCACGCTGGTGTCAATGACCTGAGACGCACCTCCTTGGGCTACATGAAAGGGACATCGAGGAGCTCTCTGATTATGTAGCCCAGGCAGGTATGACCCTGACCTTGAGCAGTATCCTACCTTCACCTAGAATGATGCCACAATACAGTGATAAGATGATCAGCTTTAATAATTGGCTTAAATTCTGGTGTCATTCAAAGGGGATCCAATGTCTGTCTGCCTGGGATGACATGCTGGACAAGCCACGTTGCTTAAGGGACGGCTTGCACCTGTCACCCTGGGCTTCGGATATTGGCAAAGGCTCTTGCCACCCCATAGTGCCTTTTTAGGCAAGGCTCAAATTCTAAACCTACCACCCTAGAACACCAAAAGGAAAAAACTAAGGGTAATGCTGCTCAATGCCAGAAGTCTCAATCTCAAGATGCACGCACTCGAGGCCCTTCTCAATATGGAGAACATCGATGTCTGTGCTGTGACAGAAACCTGGTTCAAGGCTTCTGAGAGCACCCCAGCACTAACAGGTTTCACCTCATATCATGCGTTCCGGCCCCAAAATCCGGACAACACCAAGAAAGGAGGGGGGGTGTCCATATTCATAAAGAACACTCACACCTCAAGGTTGGTGGCAACGCACGATGCATCGGAGACCATCCATGTGCAATTAACCATAGGCAAGACTGCTCTGCAATTTGTAGCATGTTACAGGCCACCCTCTCAAACTCAGGAACCTCACATGGCCTTCCTGAAAACATTGGAGGGGATAAATGTATCTCCAAACACCATCATACTAGGTGACTTCAACTACCCTAATATAGACTGGGAACACTACTCAAGCCCGAACACTCTAACCCAAAGATTCCTGGAGTTCATAAACTCAAATGCCATGGAACAACTAGTCACCATCCCCACAAGAGGAGAAAACATATTTGATCTCATCATCACGAACATGGGATCAAAATGTTCAACACCGGAAGTATACCCCTCACTGGTGAGATCAGATCATAAACTAATCTCGCTGGAGGTCCTCATCCCGCCCCACCTGAAACAAAAAGACCACAGTGAAAACTTCTCAAAAGCCGATTTCACACTTCTAAAAACTAGTGTGGTCTCCTTTAAGGCCCCTGAGCCAGTGGTAAACATTACTCAAACCGCTGAATCACTTACAAATGCCTTCTACCAGCACCTACAGGACTGCATGGATCAGGCAATCCCAAACAAAACTAAGACTCTCTGTACCAAAGGCAAGCGTCCAGTCTGGTGGACCCCAGCCATAAACAAGCTCTACAACAAAAGGAGGAAGCTACTACAAGATAGAGCAAAATCCTTGAAAGGTAAGACACCTTTGATCATTATAAGTAAAAACTAAGAGCTCTCATAAAATCATCCAAGGCAAATTTTGAGAGAAAAATCGCCAAGGACTCTAAAGAGAATCATAAGGCCTTCTTTAGCTATGTTAGAAACCTAGGAGGAAACTCCCAGATATGCTCAGAATTAGTTCAAAATGATGTGAAAATTACTGAACCTACACACATTGCCAACATACTGGCTGGCAGGTTCAGTGCAAACTTCTCCCTCCCCCAAACTGAGAGATATCTATTCCCGAGTATTGTAGCCCACCAAACATCTCCAACGCCCAGGTGAGAACTGCCCTCACTAAGGCAAAAAACACAGCATCCATGGGACCGGATGGTGTCCCCGGCTGTGTGCTTCACGAACTCAACGAGGAATTAAACCCACAGTTAGGACAGCTGTTTAATCTTAGCCTCACCTCAGAATACGTACCCAAGGAGTGGCGCACGGCGACTGTGGTCCCACTTCATAAGGGCGGTGCCTCCACAGACCCTGGAAATTACCGCCCCATTAGCTTGACAAGCCTTATCTGCAAAGCCATGGAGAGGATCATAATGGAACTCATAAATAAAGACATAGGGAACTTGCAGACTTTGGATCCAACCCAGTTTGGCTTTGTCAAAGGCAGATCCTGCCTCTTAAACTTGGTTGACTTTTTCGAGACAGTCACCAAGGCCATTGATGAGGGAAAGGCAGTCCATACAGCCTACCTCGACCTGGCAAAGGCCTTCGACACAATACCCCACTCAGGTATCATCGAAAAACTCATCAGCTTGAATGTAAACCCATACATCACAAGATGGGTTGCAAACTGGCTAAGTGACAGAACCCACAGGGTCAGAGTTGCTGGAGCCATGTCAGACTCAAAGCCTGTCACAAGTGGTGTCCCACAGGGCTCAGTCCTGGGTCCACTCTTGTTCGGCATCTACTTTTCTGAAGTACAAGCAAACACAGGAGGGTTATGGCTGACAAAGTTTGCAGATGACTGCAAACTGGGCCATAGTCGAAAACACATCTGACACAGATATCCTTCAGAAGGGCCTCACAGAAACGGATAACTGGTGCCAGAGCCATGGCCTGAAGTTAAAAGCCAAAAATG